>NC_071106.1:11732500-12010000 GCF_024256425.1 Clarias gariepinus | reverse complement strand
TGCTTTAGATTTATGATATTAATAATTCTGTTCTGAACATTGTAAGAAACTCGTGTGTGTGTGTTTATACTGTAGGTTTGTTTTAGGGAGAAAATTGCATTTTAGTGTACAGAACAAAAAGGGTTATCACACAGGCATTTAAATTCGAACCCGAGTACTAAGACAGGGACAAAGGGACTCTTTCTGAAAGCTTCTGATCATCTGAACATGCGGATGCAGCTCTGAGACATTTCCACCCAGACCACGTCACTGAGACTTTTTCAACTGGACGACGTTGGCATGTCCTCGTATGATGCACACTGAGACTGAGCACAGTCTGCGTCCTGGCTGCGGTATAGGAACGTTCTACCAGAACTTTAGGGAACCAGAATTCAGAAGGCTGAGGTTGATGGAGAAGCTGTAATTAGGTTTAGCAAAGGGCTGATTTTAGTGCACAGCGCATGACGTGGCTGTAGTTTTGGGATCAGACTGCCTGTGACATCATGACTTTGGCGGCTCGACTGGACGATTTGGAGGCTACGCTGGAGCACATGTTGATGGATGTGTTTGTAAGTCTTTTGAACGTAGCTGTAATTTTTTTTTTTTGTAAATTTTTTAATTGGACAGTTCATAATGCATTACTGTCTCACCTGCATCACTCTCCATCCAGTACATACAGTATCTTATCCAGGTGTGTGTCACTCACATCTGCTTCTGATTATGATGATTATGATGATCACTATAATAATAAGAGGAAAAAAGAAGAAGAAGAATGTTTTATCGACTGTATATTCTTTGGTTATTATGGCAAACTGAGCTGTACAAAGATCAGTCCTTAAAATGAATGAATAAGTAATCAGTGTTAGTCAGGATCAACAGGATGCTGAATTTGACTAATGATAAGTTTTAACACTTTAATGTCAGTTTACACCTAACTCCGTTCCCTTAAGGCTGTTTTTAGAAAGATTTCAAATGTATTTCACCTCCAATTTTCACTCTGATGTATAATGACTATGAAATACTATAAATTTGAAGTAATGCTGCTCGGGGAACCAGCAAAACTCAAGCATTTCTAGTCTACATTTAAACTTTAAAATGAAAATTGACAGGTAACTCATCACCAACTTGTGGAAGAGACTCATCTCTCGGTCTATACACACAAGGTCTATACGCGAGGTCTATACAATCATGCACAAACACCACTTGCACATAGCATGAATTTAGCGGGGAACTGACCTCGCGCAAAGCCATTTCATTAAAGGAGTTCATGGGAGGCCAGGGTTTCAGACGTGAAGCAAGCAGTCTGATCTCGGCTGAGAAAACGTTCTACCTTGATGGTATCCAAGCACTAGTGAAACGCCAGGATAAGTGCATTAGTGTAGCAGTGGGTTTATCTAGAGGAGTTTTTACCCCTTATAATTGTGTTCTGGTATTCTAAACAATCAAATGTCCCGGGTTGCCTTGAACACCCCATGTATTATATTTGAGCGTAGTTTATCATACATTTTATTAAGAAGTAATAGGTTAGTTATAAAGTAACGGTGGATTTGTGTGTGCATGGGAGAGAAAGAGAGAGAGAGAGAGACAGAGACATGTCTGCCTATATAAAAAAAAAAAAAAGTAAATGATATAGCTGCGGTAGATAGCTGCATTATCACCATGGGGGTTTGTGCTGTATGATTACCATAATCTCCATAAACTGATGATATTTTCCCTGATTTAAATCCAGCCTTAATGACCAGCCTTGATTGTTAATGTGCGGATTTCATAAGAAGTGAGAGTTTGCAAAAGATGGTTTGTTCTTGTTTGAGCAAGAGGAGCTTTATCGTACTTTCCATCAGTTCAAGGCTCAGGCTTCATCACTCACTCCTCTTAGTCCTTAACCCAAACGCTTTTCATGATATTTTAGGAAATGAGTCGTTTTTTCCACCTGAAACGTCTCTATATTTCTGGAACTTATCTCTGAAACCAAGCAGGAGCGGTCAGGCTATGTTTAGGTTGATTATATGTTCCTTGGTCTCTCTGTGTGAGGTGAAGAGGAGAAATCTCCCCAGAAGAGAGGCTTGTCCTGAATTGAAGAGTTAGATGTTTCTTGTGGTTCTGTAATTGTACCTTGAGGCTAATGAAGCACAGAAGCAGCTGCTCCATCATTTAGATTACCTTCTGCTGAGTCCTGCTCCGCCAAAACATGGTACTGCTGCTGAAAAAAGTGCCTCACCTAAAGGAAAAAGAGAATTTTAAGATATAACATCATTTTTTATAATACTTGTACATTTACTTTGTAAATATATTTTTATCAAAAAAACACATTTGCTAAACACACAAATGTCATGCCCTTTTATGTACTGTATGTAATGTACATTACGTTTTTTAATTGAAATCTTTTAATGTTTTAATTGTCATTCAGATGAAACATGGCCAAATTACAGTAGGTTTCACAAGAAAAGACATAAACCTGAAAAAGTGTATTATTCTAAAATGCTAAATTGTTAAAGTGTTAACACTGCATAGTTTTTTTTTGGGGGGGGGGGGGGGGAGGGGCCTTAATTTTGCACAGAATTCTTTGATTTATCGAGTCTGTATAACACCAAAAAATTGTCACTTTTGGGGCACATATAAAATCATCTCTCTGAAATTTTCGCGGGGAGCATGATTGGTCACTTCCATGTTGCTTAAACTTCAGACGTAGCTTCTTTGGCCGCACACATTTTCTGTATTATATATATATAGCATACAAATTATAAAATCAGCACCAATACTGTGATCTGGCCGTGCTTCATGCATGTATTCACGCATGAACTTTTCTTTTTCCTTTTTTTTTTAACGACTTATGAACTAATGACTTAATTAGAAGGTAAACAGTGCACCTGTCATCTAACATGCTACATGCTAGGCTTCAAGCTTGTTGCAGATTAGCAGAGCAAGCTAGCTGTAATAGCAACAGACAATCTCAGATTTTTTTATTCCTTATACAGTATTCTGCAAAAGTCTTGAGCCACCACTCAGTTCTTCATATTTTGCTTCCAAAGAACCAGATTTTATTGTATATTAATGTACGTAGTCTTAATAGTTTTACAGGCTTCCTGATGGAGTTTTTTGGCGTTCATTTTTGGGAAGGTTCACATTCTCAATTCAGTCCTTGTAGGCCTACCAGATAATAATATGAGTCAAACAATGAAGGATAAAATAACAAATAGCCATTAGGTACTAAAGTTGTGCATGGGGAAGTGAAGAAACTTGTACCACATGTGCCGTAGGATTGGTTCGAGCAACTCATTGGCACCAATGGGCTAATTGCACCGTAACCAAAACTGCACTTATGCTTCCAGCATGTTCACTCATTTTCTCAATCCCACTTTTTTTACAGGATATCGCAAAAAACTAATGTCCCTATTATATATCTTAGAATATATATGTTAAAACATACATACACACACACACTTTTTTCCTAGTAAGCTGGAGAAAGGCATCTGACTGTATGAGGGTAGAAAAATACTTTCAATTGACACTTAATTGCCGCTATTTCAAAAACTAAAATACATCATAGCTGTAAGTGAAAGTAACCAATTCGTTGGATTTGTTGCTTTCTGACTATAATAATATTAAGAATGTTATCCCTTTACTATATGGAAGCATTTAATATGGATTTACTAATGTTACACTAATATGCAGATATATTACGAATTAATTAACATAAAAAAATCATCAGCCGTGCTAGCTCTAGCTATTTAGTAATATCCATTCATCCATCTACTGTATCTAGGAACCTCTGTAGCTCAACTAGAAACAGTGGAGGTCAATAGTGATTGCGACCTCTGCTCAACATTCACACATGCATTCACACAATATGGGCAGATATGCATGTCTTTGGGCTCTGGGAGGAAACCGAGGCACCAGGAGGAAACCCATCAAGCACGGGGAGAACATGCAAACTCCATGCACACAGATTCCGAGGCGGGAATCAAACCGTGACCATGTAGGTGCAAGGCGACAGTGCTAACCACTAAGCTTTAGATGATTCCACCATCTAATAACATCCTAGCTTAAAATGACAGACAACACAAAAATAATTGTTTTTCCAAAGAATAAAATTGTTTGCTAATATTACGCTAGGAATAATTCCTAAGTTAGGAATGTTCCTACAAATGCAAAGCTTTCACATGTTTAAATCGTTCAGAGTAGCTTTAGTTAGAAAGTTAGTCTAAACAGTTTAGCCAAATGGACTTTAATGATATATATGTGTGTGTGTGTGTGTGTGTGTGTGCGTGTGTGTGTGTGTGTGTGTGTGTGTGTGTGTGAGTGCATGCGTGTGTGTAAGTGCGTTCTGGGTGGCACAGGGCATCGTCTGCAGTTTGTCACTTGTCGCCATGGGAGCAGCAGCGAGGACTAAAGGCCAGCTCTGACCATGACTCTATTTTATTACCCATCCATTACACACACACACACACACAGAAACAGTGTGCCTGTGTGTCTTTGTGTGTCCGTGTTCAGCACTTGGCAGCATCATGGCGTCCCTGCTGTATTCAAAGCGCTATCTATTGTGAGCGCATGTATTTGAAAAGCCAACCATTGTTACTGTGGTGATGGAGGAAAGGGTGTGTGTGTACTTGTGTGTGTGCCTGTGCCTATGTCTGTGTGCATGCTTTTATGAGATAAACTAAAGGTGTTCTTTTGTAGGTCAACCTCATAATGCAAGTATTCAGTTCTGTTATTAAGCAAGAACAGCAGCTTCCCAAAGTCTGGTTACTGGAAATCTGAATGAGTGTGAGCACATCTCTCTCTCTCTCTCTCTCTCTCTCTCTCTGCGTGTGAGTGGGTGTGAGTGCATGCTGTTATGTTCGGTATAATACACCATGTATTCAGTGTAGACCCAAATAGCAGTGTGCTTTGATTATTATATAAGTCCTTTTGTAGAAGTTTTATATTTGGTCAAAAGGGAACTCCCTGTTCTCTCTCTCTCTCATTGTGGTGCTATTCATCGGAGTTTCCATGTTTAAACTTGTCATATTTCGCTCTAAAAATATCTCCACCTTCTTTAAAAACATTTATCAGCAACGTATAAGGCGGAATCCTAAGATCCCTGTATTTTGTCATTGTTTTTACGATGAACAAATTATTAAAAATGGAATAGTATCAGCTAAATATTAGCTCGGGTTGTGATGTCACAACTTGGGCTTAATGGATAAGACCAATCACATCTCATAGGCAAATTATTATAGGATGACACGCCCTGTGTCTGAAATGTACTTTACTTACCATTGCTTACAAAAACGGAATATATTTCCGTGCCTTTATTAATGACAAATTTCATCCCTGTTTGACTTGAACATCCCTTGTAGAGTCAATACTCACGCTAGCGTCAAGGTTTTTTATAGCTGAAATTTACAAATGTAAATACTGACTTTGATACTGTATTTTTCTTTTTATATATTTATATATATATATATATTTAATATTTCTAAATACTTGTTTTTGTTCCATTTCTTCAAAGACTTTTGATTTAGTGCTCTAGCAGCTGACGAGTGCTCAGCCCATTTAAAAATGGTTAAGGTCCCATATTTTTCTATTTCTGTAACAAGTTATCACAGGTCTCAGAGTTCCCCAAAGCATGTGCGTGTGCATGTGTGTGTGTGTGTGTGTGTGTGTATGAAATATTCCTCGGAGTATGCTTTTTTTTCATACCTCACACTCCCCCTGTTTGACTCCCCTCCCAAACACGCCGTTTCAGTGTTTATGTAAATGAGCTCCCCCTGAGTCACACCCTTCAGGGCACAGAACAGAGCCAGGCAACAAGCTTGGGAAGGTTGTTATCTTATATGAGGTCACATTTGACTTGGTAACACCTAAGAATGGAAAAAGAGCAAAGGGAAGGATTTTTTTCCTTATGTTTTTTTTTTTTTTTTTTTAAGTTATTGTTGCCTGCACTAGAAATGTTAAGCACATACACACTAAAACGAACATTTTTCTGTAATAGTTCCCCTTTAAAAAAAGAAAATGACACATTATGACACAATCACGGGTGTTTAACACCTGATCTACCCACACTTGGATTTCTCAGTTGTTCACAAATGTACAATCTTGCAGCCAGCAAATTCTTCACAGTTGCTCCAGATGCTGTCTCTCGCTGTCCCCCTCCTCTGTTTATCATAGCATAAATTTCTACCCCACCCAACATTACTAATGTGTTTCGAATGTGTGTGGCTGATCAGAAGAGGCATAAATACAGGCGCTAGATATTAGATTGTGCCTTTTTTCATACACTGACTCTATTGCAATACATTGGCTTGTTTTCTTTTTTATTAAACTCAGGCAGTGGCTGAGCATCGAACATAAAGTTTAAGGTCTAAGCAGATACACAAACACACCCCATATATGCGCACACACACACACACACACACACACACACGTACACACATGGCCATGGGCTATGAATGCAGCGTGAATAGGCGAGGTCTCTGGGTCTCTATTCTCCCGTTCTCTATTAAAGCAGTTCAGCTACAGCCATTGTACTGCCACAATTAGTCCACACTACTGCCTACGGTACCCGTCTCTCTCCCGATCGACCTCTCCCTCCCCTCCATCCCTCGCCTTTTTGTGTTGTGAGCATCGAGCGACTCTTGGGGCTATTGTGTTGGTAGGAAAACATAAGTTCATTTAACCAAACCGCAAGCGTGTGACAGGTTAATTTACTGCAGTACACAGGAGTTTTGAGAACCATGTGCCCTAGTCTATTAGCTGAAATGTGTGTGTGTGTGTGTGTGTGTGTGTCTGTTTCAGCTCCCAGACACTCTGGTTATGTTAGGAAACCTCATGTTAAAAAATAACAGTAGAAGGCACCACATCCTCGTCCGAATGAGTGTACCAGTCGCTGTCTCTCAGGTTGACCCAGAAAAGGGAATCGGGAAACCGCTTTTCTGAGCAGTCGTCTACGAAATCCAGAATGACTCGCAGCACCATGTGTCAGGGATATAAATAGCACGACTTTAATATTCCACATTCAGCCATAGCAACTAAATAAATTATTAGTGGATACCGGAGGAGGCAAGGCTTATCACTTTCGTTCATTCCTTTCTGATTATTTCAGGCCGTTCATAAGATGACGGACAAGAGATGACAGCCAGCTACTTCCCTCTCTCTAACACGCACATGTTCTGATGAGTAACCCAAGATGAAGTCAATGTGTTGGTGGTGGAGGTGGTGGCAGTGGTGGTGGTAGGGGATTTCATTGTAGTGTGTGTCAGATGTCCCGGTCTCCCCAGATAGACTTTTATCTTCCTTATCCATGCTGTTGTAGACGTTTAAGATATTATGGAGCTTTTAATATGATTGGATCCTGATGTTATTAGAAATATTAAATAGAACTGTAAAGGACACCTGATCTGATCCACTAACTGGTTTTGGTTCAATAATATCTCCATTATTTTATTTCCTTCCAATATTTCCTTCATTTTTTCTATGGTTATATATATGTATATAAGGTTTTCTATGGTTATATATATATATATATATATATATATATATATATATATATATATATATATATATATATATATATATATGGTTAAATAGCCAGGGTTTGACTGTGCAAATGTCTTGAGCCACACCTCATTTCTTGTCATTTTGGATGGAGTCATGAGGAATAATTCTCCAGGCTTCCTGATGGATGTTTTTGCCGCTTATGTTCAGTCCGGTCCCTGTACCTGACCAGTTTCAGAGGAATGCTCTTTGGTTGTTAAGCCACACAGTGACCTATGCATCGTTCAAGCCTAAACAATCTAACTGAAAGCATGACTCAGTGAGAAACAGGTGCAGATGATGGCAGATGATCAGGCCAGTCATTAGTAGAGATGGAGGGAAAAAATCGATTCAGTTATGAATCATGATTCTTTTGTGTGCCGATTCGCGCATCGCCACATTGACTCCAAAATCGTTTTTTAAACGATTTATTATATTTATAATAGAGATGCACCGGTCGATCAGCCAGTGACTGGAATTGCCTGTTTTTCAGCTTGATCAGCCGTGACCGATCAGCCTTGGACATGACCTGTTCCATACTGAATGCGTTCCTAAGTGGTGCAACAGAAATACATTTTTATAGTTCACATTATTAAAAGTTGTGTGCCTTAAAAAGCCTCCTATTGGCTGTTTCCTTTTAAAACTTTACTCTTTACACATGATTACACCAGTCTCAAAAACACGGGCGTTACAAGCTTTGCACATGAATCCACGTGCTCACAACATTTGAGGAGGTGAAACATCACCATTTCTTCAGAATCCTACAGGTGGTGCATTCTAAACTATTCCTACTGTACATCGGCATCCGGTGTAGGCGTGAATTATTTGCTATGCTTATTTTAAAAATATTAATGATAGCAGATACATGCTGATCAATAAAAATTTAGATTTTAGTTTAATATAAGTTTTATTTAACGGTTAATATTTTGTATTTGTATATGGTTTAAACATGGCACTTGGTTTTTAAGTGAGAAAACTACACTAAAAGTTTTGGGCAGGTATAAAACTTTGTAGTTATGACTCGACTTTGTGTTTTTTTTTTAAGGTAAAATCGTGACACTTACAGAACCACAATATTAATCAAATTGTCTCCTAGGTAGTCTGATGATATAATACTGGTGATTGCCATCCCTGGTGATTAGTACACTGGTGATGCTGATGGCTGCGTGGTGGGAACAGACGAGAGGGGTAACAAGCTTGCTGCTGAGGTTGTTACATGAACACCTCATTTTTAAATTGTGTCTTTAGGCACCTTGCAGCCTGTCGCAGTAAAACATTTATTCCCATTTCTTTAATTAAATCTACATAATTTAATGTAATTTAATATGAAGAAATGGGGATTGGCACCAGACGTAAGCACAGTACTGCACAACAGATTTATGTTTGAATAGTTTATTTACGAGATTTACAAACCACACATAGTGGATTATTCAGATGGTAAAGTCGTTACCGCAATATATACTATGATACAATTCTTTTGCTTAGATTTATTTTTGTTAAAAGATGGATACTCCGCCAGATTTTTGGACTCTTTGACTATAAATTTGACTCGATGTGGCAGGAACCTCAAAATGTAAATGTAAAACATAGGTTCTGTAGGAAAGTTCACAAAATCCGTAGGTCCACCAAAATGATTTAAATATTTACGTGCACATAAAACATACTTTCTGCACCCAGTTTTTTAGAATATTTTTTCTTTCTGCTCTAATTAATATTTTTTTAGATGTAAGTGTAGGCTTTACTGTATGGCAGAGTATCGTGGAAAAACCTGCTTTCTTTGTGTGTGAGAATATTTTAATGGGTGTATCTATCAATTCCTTTGGTCAACTTGTTGTATTTTCATCCAAAAATCTAGATTTTTTTAATGACTGTTTAATGGCCACCTAATAGCAGCTTTAATTAAAGTTGCTATATTTGATTATTTCTTTAACAATGAACACAGGTCTCAAACTCTTAGTGTGTGTTAATAATCCAGCTGAAATCATCCTCATATAATGTATTATTTTTCTACCTCAAACTCGCTTTGTTTCACTCCTCCTCCAAACGTGCCATTTCAGTGTCTATGTACAGTATATGAGCTGCTTTTAAGCCACGTGGGGGCGGAGCTTCTTATATGAGGTCACAATAGGGGGAAATCTAATCGCGCTGTATTTTTCTGCCCCGGCCCATACAAAAATTGAAAGAAAGACAGAAAGGCAGGGAAAAGGAGTAGGAGTTCTTTAATAAACGGGTCGGGTTCGACTAGTTGGTGTGCTACAGAATATCACGATTTAATGGTGTGTTTAGAATACAGCACTATGGACTCCAGCTAGTAAATGGTATACATCTAGTTTTACCCAACATTTGTGTGTATCAACATGTTGCTGTTTTATGAAAAACTGGAAATCCTGCAAAGTATTGGCACTCCTTTCTTCTTATGACTACAGTCAAGTATAATCTTTCACATGAAAGCTACAAACCAGACAGAATGTTGGCTAAGACGTGCATGTTTTGGCATTGCCTTAATGCTCTAATTTTAGAGCAAATTTTCTTTTTTGGGAACGTGTCTTAGATATTTAATAGCATTTAAAATAATAATAATAATAATAATAATAATAATAATAATAATAATAATAAATATTTTGACACTGCAAAGCTTTTTGAATTTGTGGGTCGGAATGTCACAAGGGCCCTTCAGTGTCAACACAATGAATTCTTTAGCAATGTGTATTTTTGTAGTATGTCTGTGACAACATTACTGTATGGCAGTAAAACCTTCGGCGTAAAACCAGCTTAAGTCTGTAATCTTAAATAATAATGCAGCATTAAATAATGCAGCTCTTTTGTAATCTTTATGTAATCTGATTAATCATCACTTCAGTTCAATCACATTCATAAATAATGAGGGGGTGTGTACTATGAGTACATTTTTTGTGCTTTTTTTGTTTTGTTCTCAGTTGTTTTTGTTCTCAGGTCACCTTTTCATTAGCTCACCGCACATACAAGTACACACGCACATGCACGTGCACACACACACACACACACACACATACAGTTATCCCTAGTGTAATCCTGTTGGCAGCTTAGAGGTATTTTCTCTTTGTGTGTGTGTGTGTGTGTGTGTGTGTGTACATATATGTGTGTGTGGACAGCTTGGTAAAAGCAGCCATGTGATTTACGGCTAATCTGAGCACCAGATGGTAAAACGTCAAATATTCAGTTTGAGAGCGAGTTCGGTCATTGTTCATCACACACACACACACACACACATATTCTCATTTCCTTTCACACACATACACAAACACCTCCATTTCTGTACATACTCATAATTTCTTCAAACAAAGGTGTTATGTCGTACATGTGTATGCACAAAAAGCCTCGTGCCAGGTCACATGACTTGCTCTGGGCATGCACGCTCATATTAATCCAGTGACCTGGATTGAGCCTAACCAGAGGAGCTGACGTATTTAGTGCTCTCTACCCAGGCACTACTCACAGAGAAAGAGGGAGTGAGAGAGAGAGAGAGAAAGAAAGAGAGTGAAGAGCCTCCCTCCCTCCCTCCTGCTTTCATGCTCTTACTCAGAAAAGAAAGACACACATACCTCATAAAGAAAGCAGTGGTGCTGTCAGAGAATGGGCTGAGTGAGTCAGAGAGGCAAACACGTTGCAGGCTTACATGAGAGATAAAAGAATAAAAGATTAGAGGGGACGCCGCGTGCAAGACGGAATTTATACAGTGGTATAGAGGAGAGGATCGAGAGCATCAGTCTGGAAAAGAAGGGAGCCGTGGAGACGGGGAGAAGGACAGACCGAGCGCGTCTGTCTGCTCCGGGACAGCAGACACACTCAGCTCGTGGCTCTTTCAGTCAGCCAGGGAGCATGGTGGTCCAGGCGGCCGTGACGCCCAGCAGGAGCCGCAGGCTGCTCTTCAAACTGCCTGTGGCGACTCTCCGGAGGAACAGCGAAGAACGGGTAAGAAGAAAAGAGACAAGGAGAAAGAGAGGGAAACGGAGAGAGAGCTAGAGGACACAGTCAGACTGGACTGTGCATGCCTTTGTGCTTACAGTATACAGGTTGTGTGCGCTTAAGCACACGCTCCGAAATGATAGGATCGAGAGTGTACTTTGCCGTGGAACCTTCAAGGGCACTTGAAATGATAAAATAATTCTTTAAAGCAGACGATTAGAGCTTGAGGAGTTTTTCTGAAAGTTGATTAAAGGTACAAGATGTGCACATTGCCAGGTGAAGTATACTACATACTAGATGTGAGAAGGAAAAGTAGATTCGGTGTCTTTTTTTTTTCCAGAGCGACCGTGTTCATAAGGGGATAAAAGAGTCTGTGTTGCTAAATATAGCATGCGTGGCGATGATAATGACAGCAGTACTCCAGGATAAACAGCCAAGAGAATTCTCATTATAAAGATTTATGATTATAAATGGCTATAAGGATTAACGTTTATGTTTTTTTCTTTCTCTCTCTCTCTTTCTGTCTCTCTACTTATGCTTAAGCCTGATGTGTTAAAGTTCACTGTCACTTGACAGAGTTAAGTGTTGTCCGTATGATATGACCCCGAGGTCTAAGTCAGTCAACAAAGTCAGGACAGGCTGCTACCTGCTAAGTTATGCGAATTATTTGTCTCAATTCATACACACATCATCGGCGATTCATCACTTTTCCAACAAGCCAGAATTTCTTTCCCGAGGACGTTATCCGAACACCTGCAAGTTATTTTAAACTATGAAGACCAATCAAGTCAAACCTGGACTAATGCGCTCATCTCAGCATTTCACTAGTGCTCGGATACCATCGAGGTAGAACGTTTTCGTAGTATGCCGGATCCATGATCGGATTGCCTGCTTCACATCTGAAATGCTGGCCTCCCAGGAACTCCTTTAATGTCCCAAAGATGTGGAAATGGCTTGGAGCGAGGTCAGGACTATAGGGGGGATGTGGCAATAACTCCCAGCTGAGTTCCTTTAATCTTGAAGTGGTGCTTGTAAATGATGTGTATCCGGTTCCCACAGACAGATGTGTCTCTTCCACAAGTTGCCGACAAGCTATCAGTCGATTTCCCAAGATCAGGCAGTCCCAGTTTGACTTGAACGCCCTTGGTATCTGTCATTACAGGGATATGCTGGCATTTATTTTTTTTTTCCCTTTATGTATGATTGCAGGTCAGATTCCCATTGGCAGGAATTTGTTGTAGAATTTTTCCTATATGTCCTGAGAAAAAGAACAAAAAAAATCATTTTTACTAATGATGTTATTTAAAATGGAAGTCTAGGGGCAGATACTGAATTCTGTTTAAAAAAAGTTTTTAAAATTTGCAAAATCATAGTACATCGTGAATGAATCTTACTTACAAAACCTGCTTTTATTTAGTTTTAACTATTACTTTGTTTTCTATTTTTTTTTCTATGACAAAGTAGTACCATTTTAAAAAGTATGCATTTTCCTAATATGACTAATATACATTAAGTTTATGAATTCATGTAAGCATTGTACAAGGTACATTCATTTTATATGTTTAAATATTTATTCATTTACTTCTCCTAGAACTGCGCCTAGACTTCCATTATAAGTGGATTATAAGTAAATGCGTTGTTCTGTTTCTTTCTCATTAAAAAGAAATTAAAAGCAATATACATTTATTGTAGCATTCCTTTAATCGCAGTCGTATGGAGATTTCAGCTTCTTTTTTGCGCAATAGAACAGAAGAAGTATTAGTATCGCACTCTTTTTGCTGTTCTTGGTTGTTGTTGTTATTGAGTTCCTTCTCCCACACATTGCGACAATAAAAGGATAGCTGGAATATTTGACAGTAATGTGTAACAGCACTGCCTCTCCTCTCTTTCCTTTTTTTTTTTTTTCCTCGGAGGCAGATGTATGTAATTACAGCGGTATGAATTATTGATCAGAGGATTTCCTCATGCACGTTACCAGTACTCATCCCCTTCTACGTTCTCCTCCTCTTCCTTTATGTCTCTCTCTCTCTCTCTCTCTCTGGCCTGAGGCAGGACGTCTCTGGCAGCCTGGTTCACAAAGCTTAGTGGTTAATAACAGTGATGTAATATCGTGCAGCAGCAGCAATACAGACAAACACAGACTTAATAACTGAAGCTGTTTTAGATCCAGAGCCAGATCTAACCATTTCCTTTATGATCGGGTGCTGGAATAGATCATGCAACCAATATATATATATACAGTAGATGCCATTGTGTATTTATGACAGAAGCATGTCGCAATCTGCTTTTCTCTAATCTCTCTCTGTAGGATAGTACTTGCCTTAATGCGCGCTCACAGCATGACTTGGTCAGGGCATGTGAGTACAGTTTATCATGAGTTCACATGTGTGTGTGTTTGTGTGTGTGTGTGTGTTTGTGTGTGTGTGTACTTCTGTAATAGCAAATTAGATTAGTGGCAGATTTAGTGTATTCATGTATTGAAAACTCAGCAACACCACGGCTGCCCCGCTGCTTGAACTAATTTGGCAAATGCTGTTTGCATGGCTTCTTAACTAGGCTGTGAAGGATACACCACGCAGAATAAGCATGTGTCGCAGTTTGTAATGCGCATGCTGAAAATACTAGCTATGCAGAGTTTTCCCCTTCTCTTTCCTACCAAAATCAATCGTTTTTCTCATTCCTATCATATCATTCCTCCAATCATTGCTATGATATCTACTCTTACCTTCCATATCATTACTGATATCGGAATTACTATCACCCTTACTACTGATATACACTACTTTTAATGATGTCATTATTTATGTCACTTTTACTAGTAATATTAAATATTAAGAATATTGTCACGGTCACTATTTTTGTATCAACATTATTAGTGTTACGGTTATCACTACTATTAATAGTATAGTCACTGTCACCTTTACTAGTACTAACATTACTACTATTACCACTACTACTAATAATATTCATACTACTACTATAGTCAGTATCACTATTAATAGTACTTATTATTACTATTAATGCCAGTGCTATTATTTTTTCTGTCACTTCCACTTTTATTAGTATTAACGTTGTTATTATTATTACCACTACTACTTATAATAATAACATAACTAGTATTGTCACTGTTACTAGAACTAATATTACAAGTAATACCGCTACTAGTATTTGCACAAATATTATCATTATTACTGTACTACTAATACTACTATTTTTTTACTATTTACTTTTACTATTACTAATATTACTAACCACCATTACTAGTAGTCGTAGTAGTAGTATATAAACAGTAATTATATACTCACTCTCAGAATATTTATAAAATACACAAATTATATATGTATGTATTATATAACTACAATTGTAACAACCACTACTATCTCGTTATTACAATAATAAACAATTATTAAATAAACTTTAATAATTTAATAAACATTTTTATCAGTTTCTAGTAATAAAATAGTAATAATTCAGTTATTATGAATTTTATTAGTTTTTAAGCATATAAACCATTATTGCCTTGAATTACCTAGTAACTGCAGTAATAAAAATGATAAATGATGCATAGATAATGCAGTAATTGTAGTAGCACTAGTACAAGAAAGAAAACAGTACTTACATCATGTAACTACAACCACTAATACTAGCACATTTACTACTTCTATACATTAACGTTAATTCCTAAGGATATTGTTTAGTAAATAACTATTAATTCTTTAGTAATGAAGTGATGCAAATAAAAGGACATGCAGACCATAGAGCTATTCTGGACCCCTTGAGAAGTTTAATGGGTTCATATAATAACACAGCTATTATGTTATGCCTATTCTATTACTAATGCTAATCCTAACCTACTGCTATGATACTCCGAATCTCTGAATACAAATGTCCCTCAACGTTTTCCAGTCTGATGGATTAAATTCTCAACAAAGGTGGATTTCCAATAACTTCTCCAGAGTATCGGAGCTATGCATAACATCCTCATAATTCCCATTTTAACATGCCATTTCTGTCTCCTCTTTCTCTCCCTCTGAGATGAATTCCTCCTACCTGATAGGTAGCGTCACATGAATCTGTCCCACACAGAGGTAATGCTCTCTCCTCTCTGCAGGTAGCAATGGATGCTTTTAATATCACTGTTATGGCCATCATTGCTTGTTATAGCTCAGCGATTTGGGAGGTGTTTTTTTTTTTTTTAACCTCACTATGCGGGGCTTCTTCTTATGCTAAATGCTGAAACGAGAATTAAATGAATCCTAAGCTCAATGCAGAAGTGTGCCGTTGGGGTCACAGTGAAAGACTTGCATCTGTAGTGTGTGCCGCGCGGCTCTCACGCTGCGTCTGGATGATTGGCTCCTTTGAAATGCCGCAGTAATTCCAGGCTTTCCTCCGAGTCTGAGAGATGAGCTATGGGGGTGAAGAAACAAACGAGAAGACATCATTACCGCTATCAGCAGACAAAGAGATTTAATCAAATGAGCACGGGCTATTCTCTCTCTCTCTTTTCCTGATTACTAAATCCTTCTCTCTTCCATCACATCACCTTTGTTTGTCATCCTTTTTTACATTTTTTACCTTGTCTTTGTCTGGTCCCTTATTTTTTTATGGAGGATGGATTAGTCTCAGCTGCATCCTGTTGTATTCTGGTTTAGTCTATAGTAAATGGCGTTTGCCCCCAGGATATAATGATGGACTGCTTGTTTGACAGCTGTACTGGTTAAAGAGGAAATGGCAGTACACATGCATATGTAGAATGGAAGCTGGAAATTATATTGGTTAGTCGTGGTCTACGATACAGAACCGTTTGAACTCAAAACGCATTGCATTCAACATAACAGCGTTTGGGTTTGCCGGACTATGTTCGCATTGGCATGTTTTGTTACAGTGACATGTTTTGTTTGTGCAGTGAAACCATGTAACGCAGACATGTCATGCTTTATTAGGGAGAAACAGAATGCCGCCTCCGCCTGCTTTTCCTCTCTGTTCACATTGCGAGCAAATCTGCTCCTATTTCACTTTGTGACACATATCTGTTTTTAGCATGAACCGCCCTCTGCACACATTTTCCAAATTACATAATGAGCCACATGCATTATGAACAATGAGAAAAACATCATGTTGGCAAGAGATCCCTCATCGTGGTGCTGACAAAATCATGTTGATCATTTGTTCCGGTAGACTGGTGGCTTATAGTCTGATCATGTTCAGGACAGGAAGGCAATAAACTAGATTACATGCAGGGTTGTTAATGTATTGCGTGGTATACTGACAGTTTTCTTTTATAATTTAAGACTTGTCATTGTGACGTAATTCAAATTATACTCAAACTACATAACGGTTCTTCGCATTTTGTGCAGCTGGAAGGCTACATAATGGTTGTTTGCATTTTTCGAAATTCCACAATGTAATGTAGGCTGATAAGCATGTCCAAGTTGCCTGTTGGCACCCCATCCATAGTGAAGCTTGTCTTGAGTTCCCTGAGAAAGGCTCCAGGCCCCTGTGACCCGAAGCAGGATAAGCTGTAAATTAGCATTTGTGTGTGAGCAAGATACATGAAGCACCGGATTTGGAAACAAATTCAGAAAGCTCACAGAATCCAACATTTAAAGGTTAAAAAAAAGAGTTCAGTTTAAAGCACTTGGTGAAGGGTAAATGCGCAGGCCTTGGGTTGGGCATCTGCCATGTCACTGAAAAGGCTTCTTGCATCATCAGTATGCTGTCCCAGGCCGGGTCTGTTGAAAAAGAAAAAAGTTCCAATAAAATCCTAGAAGTGAACTGCTTAGTAAATTAGTGCTTTCATTTTAGTCATAAGAAAGGGTACGAAATATTCATGTCTACTTAGACACTTATACTGTAAATCATTAGGAAATTATGACTTAGGATTTTATTTATGCAGAGTAGATATAGTTCTTGTCCCCGATTAGTTTTAAGCAAGTACAAAATAAGGATTTATGTGGCCTAGTATACAAGTAATCAGTGTGTAATTATTAATGTACTTCATTTCACTTCACTTTGGTGTCCATAAAGGGGACGTACAGTACGTTTCATGTAGGCATACACATAGTGAGATGTCAAAAAATCATGTTCTCTTTTCTGTCTCATGACCACTATCAGTTCTTAGTTTGGAAAAATGTGGAAACATTTCTAAGTCAAATCGGATTAATAAAAAAAAAAAGAAGTTTGCACAGCTCACATGATAATTCTGAACTAACTCCATCACCGACTCAGAACAGTTCATGTGTTCATTCTTCAGTATATTTAACCACCTATTAAGGAGTCTCGTCCTCTATTTCAATCTATCACACGTTCCTCATTTCTGTTCTCTCTCTCTCTCAATGGTTTCTAAGGCTGCTTCTTCCCACAAGATGGAATATACACTTGTAATACAGAGTTACCGCCTCCAGTTGACCTCCTTTTGGATTAAGTTTAATCCATAGCTCCTTCATCTAAGGAAGCAGAATCTCTCTCTCTCTCTTTCTCTCTCTCTCTCTCTCTTTCTCTCTCTCTCTATCGTTCTCTCTCTCTCCCAGCCTCCATGCCTGCTGCCGTGCTCGACTTCTCCCTGGAGACTCATTGTTGCAGTAGAAGGACAGAGAGAGAGACAGAATGCTAATTGAGGCTCGTTAAATTTTACTAGAACGTCGCTTCCTCGTTAGAGATTTGGTCTTTTGTAACGTGTGATTATGTGAATTTAAGCATTGGTGTCTGGGTGCGATTCAGATTTTCCTTTTTGGAGGATGTCTAATGCATGTCTAATATGGATTGTATTTAGAATACAACAAAAAAAATCATTCTATTTGTACCAGGGTACAATTGAAAGCATCCCTCTGTTTTACAACCGTTTCCAAGAGGTCTTCTCATTTTATTCTCTAATCTAGACATCTTCTCTAGCCTCTAGTGTTCCTTCAGATGGTACTCTACACACAAACCCACACAGTGATGAAAGCGCAGGCTAATACCAGCCCTTAGACACATACGCTGATGAAAGCACAGGTTAATCCCACACGGTAGAACCAGCAGAGGGAGCTCACCTTATGGTTTGTGATTTGTTTTTATGGATTAAGGGAACCAAAGAAGTGACTCAGGATTCAAACTCGGGTACAGAGTAACTGTAATACATCTGGAGTTTCTTTCCCCTAGTCTGAATCGTAAACGATCAATCCCATCTGCTAAAACTAATTCCTAAATGACTGTTTGAGGGGGTTTTGGCCGGATTTTAGTTGTGGGATTAATTTGAACGCTCATTAAACACACAATAATGGCATTCATTCTGAGAGAACTAAACCACTTAGTTTGGTATTAGTACGTACCAAGATGTACTCCCAGTCTGAGCTCTTTCTTTCTCTCTCCAGTAAGTTAACAAACGTGTTGAGTAATCATCTATGTCACATGTATTCGCCAGAAATACTTACTAAAACTGTCCTAGTACTAAGATAACCGGTTTTCATATTTAACGTGCTGTATTACTACAGTAAGAGTAAAGTAATAGTAAAGTAATAGTCTGGGTAGGTATACTTGAGATTATATACTAGTTTATAATCTGGGAAGATTTGACTACTGTATTACATAATAACTAAGTAGGAAAAGCATAAAAAATGGCGCAGTGGTAAAGTGCTCGCCATATTACTCGGAGATCGCTGGTTCGAACCTCGGGTGATGCTGTTTTCCTCTCACAGCCAGAGGTCTAAAAAGAGCTGATTGGCCGAGCTCTCTCAGGGGGAGGGATGAGAGGTACTCGCGCTCCCACATTAATCACGGCTCTACAGCCAATCAGGGGCATCTGTGAGCTCGCGCACGCGGAAGGAGCAGAGAGCGCTGTCCTTCGAGTGTGTTACTCCGCCCCTAATGGTGCGTGAGCAAGCAGTTCGAAAAGATGCGGTCGGCTGACGTCACGCGGTTTGGAGGAAACATGCGATAGTCTTCGGCCCCTTCCGGCTGAGTGGTAGTAGTAGCAGCCTAAATGTGGGAGCCCCCTAGTGACGGGGAGGAATTCGCTACGACTAAATTAGGGGAGAAAATTGGAAAAATCTAAAAAAAAAAAATAATAATTATCAAAAATAGAAGTCCTCCATTGTGCTATAATAAAAGTACAAACGTACGCATCTTTTAATTTTATTAGCTCCAGTAGACTTTTTATTTCAAACAACTGTTGCGTTATTAACCATAATAGAAAACAGGAGGCGAAATTCCCGCTTGAAGTACTACACGTCATTGTTGGTATGCAACTATCTATAAATGTAGTTAAGTAAAAGTACAGACATTTGCTATAGGATGTAGTGGAGTAAAAGTCAATTATGTGCTTATATAACAAAGTAAATGTGCTAGGTGCATCCTGAAGGTTCAGAACATGTACACTGGATGGTAGTACCCCAGCGACAAGGAAAGGTAGCTTTACAAGCACCTAGCACTTACATGATTAGCCACTTGTCGTTTGTGGCTAGTTGGTAGCCATAACGACTTTCTAATTTATACACTATTATAACAAAGTGAAACAATGCTCTTCAGGATGTGAACTTTTTAACATTATAAAGATCAAACATTAAACCTAAATAAAAGGATAAGGCAGCCAGTGATTTAACTGAATAAATGACGCATAGTGAAAACCAAGATACAAGAGAATACAAAGCCGTGATGAACCTGCGGAGCTCTAGCTAATTAATCAGAGACTTTATCTTATATTTAATATCACCACATTTGAACTCTATTGTTCATGCCGTGATATTGGATATGAGATAAAGTTTATATCTGTATGTCGGGCTTCTACTTTGCATTTGCGTCATGAGATAAATAACAGGATTTTCTCACGGTTTTCTGATCTCTGCAACTTAAATGTGACAACTCTACTTGTACTTGTAAAAAATGATGTTAATCGATTTCCAAATCTATCCACTGGACAAGCTATTGGAAATACTTTCTTATGAACCTTTTTTTATTTTTATTTTTTCAGTTATACTGGAAGTCTAAGGGCAGGCGTCGGGGCAGGCGTGATTTTTATAGAAGGTATTCAGTGAAATGTTGTAAATGAAGCTCCGAGTCTCCAGCTTTACCCCGCCGCATGTGAACTCTAGCACCGACTCTGAACTGGGTGAGCACTGGTTTTAATTAAATTGTTGTATTCCCAGAAATCGCAGCTCGTCGTCAGGGGTTCCGAGGGGTCAGAGTGTTCCCTCCAAAAACAGGATGCATCACCCTGAACGGCCCTAAGGATCGCCTTTAGACATGACCGTGAACATACACGGCTTTGTGTTCGGGAGATAAGAGCGGAGAATGGAGCGTTTCACACACACTGGAACAGATCGGTCACAGAACACACACACACATGCACGCACTTATACTGACTCATCGTGGTGGTTCAATAGTCTATTCATGGTACGCGGGGGTGTGGGGTGTGTGGGCCGGAGGATGCCAGTGTGTCCACCAGTATTTTGGGTAGCTGTCCTGCATTTCACTGGGTGCTACGGATATTCAAATGCCAAACATCTCGCTATTTTAGTGTGTGTGTGTGTGTGTGTGTGTGTGTGTGTGGGTGTGTGTGTGTGTGGTTCTACATTTCTGTGGGTTTGAGCTTCAGTACCGTAATCCTCATTAATATTTATGTGCTTGGAGAAAATCAGGAGCAGAGGCTGATTAGCCTATATGCAAAGTGAAGTAGGTCATGCACACACACACACACACACACACACACACACACACACACACACACACACACATAAACACTTCAAACAATTCTGGAGCTCACAGCTGCTGCTGTCTCATTTTTCCATGACTGTGTGTACGTTTGTGTGTGTGTGTGTGTGTGTGTGTGTGTGTGTGTGTGTGTGTGTGTGTGTGTGTGTAGGTAAGGAAGCCTACGTATGTTTGTGCATGTGTGTGTGTGAGTGTCAGTGAGGAAGCCTATGTATATTTGTGTGTGTGTGTGTGTGTGTCATTGAGGCAGCCTACAAATACAGTATGTGTGTGTGTGTTTGTGAGTGAGTGTGTGTGTCATAGTAGAGGAAGCCTGTATGTGTGTGTGTGTGTGTGTGTGTGTGTGTGTGTGTGTGTGTATACGTGTGAGTCACTGAGGAAGCTTTTGTATATGTGTGTGTCATTGAGGAAGCCTGTGTGTGTGTGGGGGGGGGGGGGGGGGTGTGTGTGTGTGTGTGTGTGTGTGTGTGTGTGTGTGTGTAAGAGAGAGAGACAGTGAAAGAGATCAAGAAAGCCTATGTATGGGTGCATGTTCCCAAAATACACCCCAGTCTATTATATTCTCCATATAAAATGTAGTTTGTTCCAAAAATATTAATTACGCAATTCTAATCTATTCCAGTCATTACAAAAACAATCTCTTTATGGAACCCTGCAGTGTACGTAATACAGCCTGCAGCTCCATGATGTCATTTAATATCTTTGTTTTTAAAGTTTGTAAAGAGTTAAGAACACACTTAACCATTATCAGTGCTATTATTATTATTATTATTATTATTATTATTATTATTATAAAAATAAACTATTTTAGTCCTTTGTATTAAATTGGTCTATATAATTTGAACAATAGATAGTGTTAATTTAACAATAAATTATAATTAAACTCAGAAAGGTGCTGTTTATTGGGAAAAGAAAATGGCTTGAATGATACATTTTCGCTTTCACCTCATTATTCAGTAATTCATCTTAAATTAACTAACAGTTTATTCTGACCGAGTAATCTGATTGGACAAGAGGCATAATTTTTTTTTTGCATAAGCTTCTCAGGACTGTCCAACACCCCCCGTGGTTTTTCCCCCCTCCACTTTCAGCCCTGTTAATTCCACTAACTGCCGGTTGCTAACTGTCAGTCGCTAGCTCCGCCAGTCGCGGTTAGTTAATTCCACCAGTCGCGGAAGAATATGTGTTGGCAGAGCAAAATAACTCACTCGCTCATCATCTATACTGCTGAATCCTGCATATAGGGTCGCGGGGGGTCTGAAGCCTATCCCAGGTGACTTAGGGCACGAGGTGTGGGTACACCCTGGACAGGGTGCCAATCCATCGCATGCACAAACTCCATGCACAAAGAGGAGGGACTTGACCAGCCCTGGAGGTGCAAGCTGATAACATATCTGGTCTGATAAACAAACAAAAAGATAATAAATGGGGTTAGTAGAACTGCTGTATAAAAGCGATATCACACTTGAAGTTGTATGGATAGTACAACAGCGCTCCCTCTCGTGTGATATTGCTCAATAACTACCATGAATAATCATATTCATATAGCACTTGTGAGAACAGACATTGTGACAAGAGGAAACAGCACCAAAAAGTCTGCAAATAACAAATTTCCCAGAGTTCCGCTCATGAGCCGTTACACCCACAAGCCACTAAAACAAGTCTCCAAATATTTAAACTATCATTTCTGTCTCTCTCTCTCTCTCTCTCTTATTCACCCACTCTCTCACACAAACATGGTGACACACACACACACTCACACAAACAATTTACTCTTCTTAACAACAGTGAGTCCGGATCGTATCCTACCAGGAAGCAGAAAAAGGGAAGGGGAAGGAATCTCAGAGCTCAGGAATTCAGAGCATTTCATTGTAGCTCAACATACAAAACACCAGCTGTACACGTTTATGGAAACTTAAGTATTGCTCCGCTTTGTTAATTTTTTTTTTTCTTGCAGTTGAAACACATAAAGATTCTACTCAACATCCATGCAAATCCACACCCCTAAACCACCTGAATGCTAATGCAAGGGAAGCTTCATAAACCCCTGACAGGCTACACGGTTGACAGCCAAATAAAATGTTCTCCGTATCCTCATGGGCTGCATCTAGATGGTCCACTTAATTGTATTTCTCTATTTTACATCGCCTGAGGCGACATAGAGACTGGAACACTTCACATATTATTTATAAAAAAAACAAATGCTCGAGTTTCCACCAGGAAAATAAATAACTCTGAACAGGGTTGCAGTATTACTATAATTGTGTAAAAGTACGTCTCTTCTGGTTTTCGTTAATTAATATGAGTTTACTGTATTATGAGTATACTGTATAGAAGTAACCTACTTTGCATTAAGCAACTGTGTTATTCTGGCTACAGAAATAAATGTTTATTTTAAACACGTTATATTTGAAGCATTATCTTGAATGAAGATTTGGTTTTGCAGAGCATGGACAATAAGAACAGGGAAATCAAGGTAGTTCCTTGCTTGGTGTAGGGTAACAATTTTTCCAAAAAAAAATGTAGTAAATAGATAGATAGATACCTATACATTTATACAGATTTTAAATGATGATTTCATTTATTAAGGGAAAAGAAAAGCTGTCCAAATCTACCTGGCCCTATATGAAAAACACTAAAACTAATAACTGGTTGTGCCACCCTTGACAACAAAAACTGCAATCAGGCTTTCACGTCGCTGTGGAGGAATTTTGGCCCACACTTCTTTGCAGAATTGTTTTAAATCAGCCACATTGGAAGGTTTTCAAGCACAAACATCCCAATGGGATTTAAGTCAAGACTTCGACTAGGCCACTCTAAAACCATAATTATACACATAAAACCGTATATAAAATTAAAATGTGAAAAAATACAAAAATTTCGGGGGTTTTTCTTGAGGTTCATTTTGGACGCCCACATGAGTTACCAAATATAGTTCTTTGCCCAATTAAGGGATAAGCTTCCAAAACATGTTTGATGTTTTACTCATGCAATATGTCTAGATTGCTCATTATCTGTTCATTCAGTATAACAGCACACATGAAGAGTACACCAGTATGTTACCAGAATCAGTACAGCCGTTTACCTACAGCAACAGTAAAGTTCCCACTTTCATGATTTTCGCTATGAATCGCTATAGATTTGAATTCAGGGATTTGACACACTGTGATCTTATTAGCTTCAGCACAGCAATGAAACACTACGGTAAAGCCTAGGGGAAAGTACTGTAGATACAGGTATGGTACTGTATGTCCACAGATAATTTAATGATCAATGACTCACTTACCAATGGTACCATCCTGGCCATCGTGTAACAAGGGGCCACTACAACTCTATACTGTGATTGATAATGGATAGGCATGAATGACCATGTGTAGACTTTTAGATCATAAAGCAGGATGAAAAAATATTCCCAGCTCATACCAACCAGCTGTGGATTAACACAGGTCACCCAGTTGGTAAGCCACTGTCGGACTGTACCACTACCCATAATCCACGAGTCCATAGAGATCTGTAACAAAAAATGTGGAAATGGGAACAGGGATCAATTTAACCCAAGACAAAATGCCATTTCAGATTAAGTGTTACATTTGTCATTGACATTCCCTGCTCTTATTAATTATTTAATCTTTATGTAGTCTATAATTATTAGAAAATTAGACCTGTCTGTTAATGTTTTTTTTTTTTATATCTGATCTGATTTGTGTTCTTCTCTCTCTCTCTCTCTCTCTCTCTCTCTCTCTTTCTTTCCTTCATGCTCCTCAATGGACGATCTCCCGCACAGGTGAGTATCTCTTCAGCACTTGCTCATTGTAATGCTCATGGGTGTCATCTTGCAATGTGTGAATCAATAGGCATTGACAGAGTGTGTAGCTGGGAAGCAAAGCGAACGGCGCTGTTGCTCACTCTGTTAGCAGGTTCATGGCTCTCGTTGGCTCCTAGCAGGAGCAATGAATGCCCAGTTCTACGTGTCAATACGTTTCAGTGCCAAACAGGGATTAATGCAGTGTGTGTGTGTGAATATAATGTGTGTGTGTGTGTGTGTGTGTGTGCAGTTCTCACAGCCATGAACTATTCTTTAGACTTTAAAACCCGTTATTAAGAGTGCAAAGAGTGACACAGGCACTGAATCTAGGCTTCATCTTGGAATAGTGTGTGTGGTGTCAAGGGAGATGGGTTGAAGTTTCACGGAATTGTCCAATGACTTTCTCTACAGATGTTACATTACGTAAGGGTGTTTGCAGAGCTGAGCGTACGATAGGCCTGGGTACACTTTGTTTAAAGAAATGCAGGTCTTTAAAAAAAAAAAAAACCTAAATTTGCTCCAAATGATTTTGATAAAGAATGAAGTTCTCATTCAGTTTTAACATGAATCTTTCTCATTCATGTTGATGGGAGGGATGTACAGTACTTGCAGATGGGGGATTCAGAACGCCAACTTTTTATTCCCCTGTTGATTGAGTCTTTCTGTTAAAGTGAAGCACATTTAGGATAAGGAGGCAACAGAATGTACGGGACATGGGAGTCGACACACATACTGCATGAGATTTACTGCCGAACAAATAGAATCAGCTGTGTGCTATCAATTTTAAACCAGATCATGTTTAGTTGTGTGCAGTGTAACAGAAACCACATAAACACCATGTGTCTGTAATATAGTACTACAGTTTAATGTCTTATTGGCACTCTCGTTTATGCTCAAGTTTAATCTCTGATTTGAATTTTTTTATATGTGTTAATATAAAACAGTACAATGAATGTTGTATTTGGTTTGCATTCTTAGGAAAAAAACATTCAGCAATACTTGGATCATTATTATTTTTTCTTTGTTGTAGATTTCTACATAAAACATTTGTTCCACTGGTTAATGCGGCTTCAACAAGAATGACTTCAAGGACCGTATTTGCCATTTTTGTAATGAACATTTATATCTCAAGCAGAGGTTAGGCAGAAATATGATTTGTGTGTTTAGATATTGTTCCACAGAACTGTGCAACTTTCTTAAGATTAATTAAATATAGATTAAATTAAAGTAATGGGAGCGAATGGTTGTACTGTGACAGGCTGCAAAGTGCCTAAAGATGCAATTCAATAATTTAGTTGTTTATGTTATAATACAACCTCAGCAGCAACCTCATTTCCCCTCTTGTCTGTTCCAACCACTTAGCATACAGTATAATAATCACAGGCCTGATCATCTGTCATCATCTGTACCTGTTTCCCACTGGTTCAGGTCTTTAGTCATGCTTGGACTAAAAATGAGAATGTTAAGTCTGGCTCTATGGAAACAAAATAAAAAAAAAGAGGGGTGAAGGAAAACTTTAGCACAGTATAGGATCACGAACTTATGCACACACAGTGAAACAACAGGAAAAAACACATATTGCCCTCTACTGGATGGTGCTAAATAAAAAAAAAAAGACAAACAGTGTAGCCTGATTGGTGTTTCCATATTGCCCGTTGTGTATGACTGGGTGTGTGAGTGTGTGTCTGAGATAGGTGTTGATGCAGACTCCAGGCCCTAGGCGACCTTACACATGATAAGCTGTATAGATAAAGGATAAGTGGATGGTTGGATGGATGGATGGATGGATGGATGGTTGAATTGATGGATGGAGCTCCTGATAAACCCATTTATAAAGTAAACTACTCCAAATTCCAAGTGTTAGGACTGTCCAAATCTAAGCTATCTTTGATTCATTCTGTTTCAGTGCAGGTCTATCACAGGGCACCATGAACACACATATTCACACCTAGTGGAACTATAGAGCCACCTATCAGCATGTGTTGACAAAATCCTCTCAGACATCGAGAGAACAAGCAAACGTACAGTAAATCTCTACGCAGACAGTAATCCAACTCAGAAGCTGTGAGGCGAGACAGTTTCGATCAAGGTCATCTTAAATTATACATTGGAGTACCTCGGTTCCGTTTTCGCTGTATATCTCCTATTGCTTGTGTGATGTCGGCTGATCTCGTGTTACTTTTGTGTTCAGAAGGCAAATGAAGTTTCAGGATCGATTTTGCATTGTAAATGAGTAGCTGTGACTATCTGAACTGCATGCTGTTTGAATACCTTTTACTGTAAATCTAATGACACGTGACACGCTGAAAAATGATAACTAGAGAGCTACGGAAGGGGTCATGGTATGGTCTGAGAGAGTGTAGCTTGGTCATTAGTTAAAAGGTGAGCATCTACTAAGCCATGAGGAGAGTGAGAAGAAACACAATGAGGGAGGTTTAGAGTTACACTTAGATACTGTGTTTGTGTGTGTGTGTGATTGAAAGAGGTCTTATACGGTAAATCATTACTATAAACTGCTCTATGAAGACATTTAGAGTTAAGAGGGGTTAATAGTCTTGCTCAAGCGTCCAACAGTGGCAACTTGATGGTAGTGGGGTTTGAACCTGGGACCTTCCAATCAACAGTCCTTAACCACTGAGCTACCCCTGACTCCAAATTAATGTGCGTCAGTATGCCATGATGTAAGAAGACATTGTAAGAAGACACTTGTTTCAAAGATCTCATTAATGGCTAGGTCACTGATGTAACCGAATAAGACCCAAGCAGGACAGAGGAGTCCTGCTGTTCTGATGAGCTCCTCGTCTCTTAGATGGCAAGGGCTAATAGTGTGCTACAGGGCTGTCGCTTTAAAACTAACCATCACAGGGTGAAATTGGAGGGGGCCGGGGGTTAGGGGGTAAGAGAGAGTTGGTATGTTCTATGTGGGAATGTTTGTGTTGGGTCAACCATGAGCCATTCCTGTGGGAGTTAAGGCTTGCTGTTGGACAGAGAAGGACACAGAGAGAGAAAGAGAGAGAGAGAGAGAGAGAGAGAGAGACCACTAAGAACATCTACAGTGTTGCACAGTAGAGGTCTCTTCGTTCTCCCGTGGGGCACTTAGAAGAGAAAAGGAGTGATGAAGGACATTAAAGAAGAAGAGAGCGCTGCCTGAGGACCCCAACCTGCTCACACACCTGCACTGAAGAGGGATTACCTGTCCTCCACACCTGTTCAGCTATGGAGGCTGTACTTTTAAGTCTAGAGGAGAGTGTGTGCGGGGGGCAGGGTGTGTTCTGGGATCTGACTTCAGCCGCTCTCAGGAGACTGAGGCATACACACCTACTGTATAGTACTGTCTACCAGGTATGAGCCTCATGTGTGGGAATGTGTGTAGAAGCATGAAGAGAACAGCAATATGATGAAAGATGTTTTGTCCTGTTTATTCTGTTGTTAAGTGCTGTGTTTTGTGCCGTCAATACAATACTCTGTTAAAATTATTACAGAAGAGAGACTGGCAGTCAGCCGTAAGCTGAAGCCTCATAGTGTGGGAAATTGATACAGCTTTGGGAAGATGTTATTATGTGGTACTGAGGAAGTTAAAACCTCTAATAGTTAGAATTCGGGGCATCCTCAGGACATTCTGTGAACTTTAAACAGTATTAGTGTTGCTATGGTGGTTTCTATGGATCTCCACAGGAGTCTGCAGCTCCGTCTAGCACAGATCGGTGCTGTGTATGTGTGTGTGTGTGTGTGAGTGTGAGAGAGAGAGTCAGAGAAAGACATCAGTATTCAGCCTGTGCGCCTCCTCTACCTTCTCACGGTGTAAAAAGAGCAGACAAGACCAAACAATCCCAGAATTCATGAATTCAGAACAAACCTGTGCAAATAATAAAATGTACAGAGTGATGGTAAATCAATATGTCTGTGCACAGCATCAGAAATCAACAAGTTCTTAATTTAAATGAGTTATACAGAATGTACAAGCATCAACTTTAGGTTAATCAACCTACAAATGTATTCAATTGTTAAATCTAAAACATTGACTCTACAGTGCACAGTTTGAAAAATGCATATATAAATTTCAAAATTTACACTTGTCCAGTTGAGTCTGCATCTGCATGTCGAATATCGTTTTCTACTTAATCTGTTGAAAGCTGGAAATGACTTAATTCTAACTGCCGATTAACAGAACACAGTTATAAGAGTAAAAACTAGCTTTATTTCTCTACACAGTCCACTGCTACATAATACACTTATCCCAGCGTTTCATTAGTGCTTGGACACCATCAAGGTAGAAGGTTTTCTCACTGCCTGTTTCACATCTGAAACACTGGCCTCCCAAGAATTCCTTTAATGGCACAAAAATTATGGAAATGGCTTGGAGCAAGGTCAGGACTGTACCATTTACATTTACGCATTTGGCAGACGCTCTTATCCAAAGCGACTTACATTTTTTTTATTATTAATTTTTTTTATCTCATTACACATCTGAGCAGTCGAGGGTTAAGGGCCTTGCTTAAGGGCCCAACAGTGGCAACTTGGTGGTTGTGGGGTTTGAACCTGGGATCTTCCGAACCGTAGTCCAATGCCTTAACCACTGAGTCTGACGTTCTCAGACGGGAGGCCTTCTTTAAAATGTTTGCACCATTCAAATGTTTTACTGCGGCTAAGAGTTAAACCGCACTGTGCTTGAAGTCTTTTTTAAAGATGAATCAGTTTTATGCTTTCATTCATGAGAAATTTAATCATAAGTCCCAGTTTGACTTCAACACCTCTTGTTTAATAAACTTTATTTGACTTGTCAAACCTGTGCAATTTTCCATTCTCTGAAGTGACATTTTTTTTGCTACATGTCCTTGGCAACACGCTGCCTATTCCATAGGTAAAAAGTTGAATTAATTTAATAAGTGGAGAAAATTACCCAGCAGTAGCTAATGCTAGACTACATTCACTTGGATCACTTCAGGCTAAACAGTATGAATTTAAATGCGAACATTACAGCCCTAACAGCTAGTAACATCCCCAAGTTGTTTCCCTTTAATAGATAGACATCACTGTGTAGACTGTGTGAAAATGTGAGGTTTATCAGTTCTGTTCGGCTACATGGTCAATAAAAAGTTTACCTAAACAAAAACCTTTTGATATTAACAGTGACAATGCAAGTAATTTGCCCTTATCAACAATTACTGTAGTTTGTTGAACTTGCTAGCCATGCAGCTTTGCTAGCAATGGTATTCCGAGACTACTGTATGTTTATATCTAGCATACATCCTAAACACTAAAACATACAAATTTTTATATGGTGTTAGATTGTAGTTTTTGGCAACATTTAGAGTTTTACATATGGCAACTGAATCCTGTGAGAATATTGTGTTAAGCCGTTAGAGCGGCGTTAGCTTTGTGCTGTTTGCTGTTGGCTAGCATTCAGGTGTTAGCAAGAACAAATAGCAGATTTATGCTAAAGTATGGATATGAGAAAAGATCCAAAGAGATTCCCTGATTATGTAGTGAACAAATGGTCAGAGAAACTCTCTCACACACACTCATACACACACACACACACACATGGATGGAGGGCTGTGGTATTGTCTTTTCATCATCTGATTAGCTTTTGAGCCATAGAAAACATACTGTGTGAGGAAAGGTGTATACAATAAAAGGAAGTTCCCTCATTCACACACCCGCCCAAGCAAAAATGACCTTTGACCCTTAAAGAGGTCAAATCTTTTTATGTTTGTGTGTGTGCGCATGCGTGCCTGCCAGCCTAAGTGATTGCTGTATAAGTAAATCTTCATGAGTTTACAACATTGTTTCTGTTTTCTTTAGAAACAGTGGTTAATCTCTCTCTCTCTCTCTCGCTCTCTCTCTCTCTCTCACACACACACACACATACACCTTGGCAGCAAAGTTTAACCCAGCAGGTACTCCTTGTGTGAAACACCCCCCTTTCATTTGCCTTCTAGTTCCTTTTTTTTCTCTCACACTGTGGCTCCTTCTCTCTTTTCTCCTGATTCTCTCTGGTCAGATCGACTAAAATCTTCTTGCTTTCTCAGATCTTTTCAATAAACAGCCATAGAGACCCTTTTGTTTGATCCTAAGCTGCTAATTGCAACTTTGTGTGTGAAAGTGGAAGAAACAGAAAGTGAGAAGGCTTTAGTGATTGTCCTATTCCACAAAACTTTATATTCTATGGTCCCGCTTCCATGCACACACCTGTACAAACCACACTCTCATGTAAAGTGGTGTACTCTACTAGTGGGAAGGTTGTGAGAGCAAGTCTCTGCACCATCAAGCTGAAACTGAAAATCTTTGTACTAGTCTAACATCCACTCTAAACATTTTTGCGTTGCATATTTTATTTCCTTGGGTCAATAATAAAAACATTTAGTATAGGTCTCCTCCAAATGGTTGAGATGTCACTTTCTGGTAGCACTGAAATTGTTTTGTCTGGTGGTGCAACAGAACACTTATTTTTGGACATTAGGTCCACTTTATTTCTTCGGGTATGCTGACGTAGTGTATTTTTCAGCGTAGCATACCTCAACCGAGTGGTAGAGATGGCCCTATCAGGTGAAATTCAACACATTTTTTGTTAAGATATATATTTATTTATGAATTTATTTATTTATTATCCATGGGCACTTCTCCAATTGGTGTCAATGGCTCTTTAGCTTCCATCGATTTCCACTGTCTGCATGCATATCACTTCAGCCCTCGTATAACATGCATTTTATATAACCAACATTTCTTCTGACTGCAACAAAAATTGCATGGTTAATACTGTATACTGTAGTACTAAGCCAACATTAACATTTTTTATAGAAACAAGCTAAACATATTTATGGTTTGCTCCACATAAAAATTTATTTAGCTTTAGAGAGGGAAAGGTAAGTCTTGAGGAATCTTAGTTTTCATGACAGGCTGCATTTTTACAGTATCTTACCGAGTTCGTGAGAGGGAAAAAGAAAGAACAGGAATAGTAAACAGGACCGTATGTTCTACAGCATTAAACAAATGTATAAATGACTTAAATATGATTTCTTATTCTTTGCCATGTAATAAAGTTTGGAATCATTGGTATAAGTGGAATAAAACATTTCAGAGCGTCCTCTTTAAGGTGATAAGGAAAACCCTGCTTGTGTCTAGCCAAATCCCACTTAAGAAAGAACACGCATAAGTGTTTTATTCCCTACTTATATATTTGCCTTAAACATGAGCTAATTTAAATGGTTTAGTAAAGGTACCCCTATGTTTACACAGCAAAAGCATCTGTGCATTTGACATGTGCTGAAATACAAAAGAGGATTAGGGCCACCGTAAAAATGAATTTGAGTTCTTACTTTTTCTCAGAATTCTGACTTTATTCTCGGCAGGTTTTATCTGAGATTAAAGTCAGAATTCTAAGAAAAAAGTCAGAACTCGAATACATCGTTCATGGTGGTCCTCTTCCATCCTGAAATGTCATACGTGTCACAGAGCTTGAGTTATTTTGCATCACAGTTGCTGTACAAACCAGGCAAACGTCCGGTAACTGTGCAACTCTGGCCAGAAGGGTTCAGGAACATCTGTGGAAGTTTTATTTATTGGACTTAATTGCATTTGCATGTTTGTGTGTGTGTGTGTGTGTGTATGTGTGTGTGTTTTATTTCCTATCAGTGTTCTGTGCTTTGATTAAAGGATGTGTCCCTTTCCTCAGTTCTTTGATTGACACCAGTTTTATTGTGTGTTTGGATGTCTGGACATGTGTGTGTGTGTGTGTGTGTGTGTGTGTGTGAGAGAGAGAGAGAGAGATGGCTTTAGTTTGAAGGAAATACCACATTACTGGCAAACTAACATCCCCAGAGCTGGATGATGAATGGGCCGTTCCACTACAGGCTGCGTCCCCGTTTGACACACACACACACACACACACACACACACACACACACACAAATATATACACCCCCATCCAGATCAGGTTGAACACACACATTGGTTACAGTTTGTCTCAGTCCTTGATCTTCCCACCGTCTCCATCATGGCAGGGTTTATTCTTCAAAATCTGACAGGAATACTGCTGCCTGCCTGAAAAATCTTGAACTTCTTGACTATGCAGGACATTTTGGAAGCTTTAAGCAGCACACACACACACACACACACACATACACACACACACAATTACATTACAAGGCAGCTGTATTTATAAGGCATGGGATTTTCCCAGAACCTAGTTCTCTGTGAGCATGCATTCCTTTGCCTTTCCTCTAATTTCCTTTATTAAGCTGAAATGCAGTTTGTGTTTGTTGGCTGGGTGGAAGGGAAGGTGTGTTTCAGTTCCCAGCTGTCTATCAGTGTGATTGGTCGATAATGGATTCAGATTATTTAGCCTGTGCTGTCCAGGTATTGGTCAATATATGGAAAGACAGTCTATTAAAAACAGTGTCACATATTTAAAAGCTGTGTGTGTTCGTGCCCATGTGTACCCAATGAGAGAAGGTAATCTGGTGGGATTACACTTAGAAGCGTTTTATTAGTGTGGATCAGAAGCATGCTTCAGCACACGTGTTTAGTGTCATCTACACTAATCACACACACACACACACACACACACCCAACCAATAACATCCCATTTCTATTCTGAATGTACTTTTGAGGAGCTCTTTCTAGTATCTTCTTCGTATGTTCATCCTTAAGACCATAATGCTCATTAAAAGATCTCAGGTGCCTGAGATCCAGAGTAAACATAAGAACAGATCTAATGGAAGGGGAAAAGCTTTGCCAACAAATAAAGTTCTTTCAGGTTTTAATGCCATAGCTGTTGTATGTGAAGTCCTAGCTAGAGTTGTCTTTCAAATTTTGTGGTCCTTTTGACAGATCTGTCTTGGAACAGTAGACTAGAACAGTGGAGCAGTGGAATCTGTCTTGATTACTTCTGTGCATTTTTTTGCAACTGACCAACCCTTAAAATTAGCCTAGGAGCCACATCAGTTATGCTCAGTAATGACAGCAAATTCAGTGCAGGGGTGAAACCCATACAGGGATACTGACCCGTTTCACTTATCATACCCTAATAACAGATACGCACAGTAAAATCTTACACTTTTAACAAAAAAAAAAAACCTATTCGAATGTCACGTTCCAAAACTACTGATCTGCTCTATTAACTGTACTTGTACTAACCTTTAGAACATTTTCTAATATTTATTAACTTATATAGTATGATACGCGTATTTCACTTTTCCTAAGCATCCTAAAATATTTATTATACACTATTTCACTGATGAAGGCGGCTTATCTGGGTGTAACCCGCTTGTGTCCAAACCCACTTGGGATAGGCTCCAGGTCCCTGCGACCCTAAATACAGGACAAAGCCGTATAGAAGAGTATTTCACTGATGCGAAAAAAAATATTTACATAGAGTACAAGTTACTGTAAAGTGAACTTATGTTTACTATCTACTATAGCTAGCTTGTCATCATTATTCTACCTGTTCATTCACAAAATCCTATCATGAGTATTAAAAGCAACACAAGTCGAGTGCGAAATCTACAAACCTGGCAACCTGCTAACAGTAACACAGAATACAATTTTTTTTATTGTAGAGTTGTTTGTTTCATTTTAATTTTTTTTAATAAAAGCATTTACCAGAAATCAATATCTCTCCAAATAAAAAAAAAATTATGATATTATGTAACTGAGCATATGTGAATTATGTGTATGTAATTAATTATTAAAAGGTAAGGGTATTATATATAACCTATGTATCATATTAATATGTATTATCAAATACACTGTTACCAATGTATTCGCCAACCTACCCTGGAGATCCTTTTCCGTCTTCGTCTTTTATTTCATTGTTTACGTCTACGCCACATAGACGGCGCATGATGTCATGGAGCTGACCTTCACCTTGAAATCTGCTCCTGATCTCAGATCAGGAAGTGCCTGCTGATACATTTCCTATTGCATTTGGCTAATTAAATCATTTCGTTGACCTCTCCGTCTCCTCTCGCTCCTTAAAATCATGGCAAGCGTTCACCTTCCCTGTAATACCAACAGTAATTAAAATACATCATAGCAGCTTTATCGCATTCCCGACCCTGTGTAACCCAAGCTGTCATTGTAACAGAATCATTAGACTCACTTTCACCTGACTTCCTCTCTGCAGGAACACGATCTGAAACACTGCCTCTACCTGTAAATTATTCACAACACACACACACACACACATATATACACACCACAAGTAAGTCACTAAAGCCTTCTCATGGATGACATCATGGTGATCCTGCTCTGTGCTGTGTGCGCATGTGTGTAAGTGTGTGTGATTGTACAGCACCATCTTTCACGTCCCTATTATATTTATAAGTATTATATTATCAGAGATGTGAGTGGCCTGTTTAACATGCATTTAACAATTTTTTAAATAGATCCCAGCATTGCTATGCTGTAAATGGTGTGTTTGAGGCTATACATGGTAAGTAAACGAACTAGTAACGGAAAACTGTGTGCAGTACTGTTATTATTTCCTTTAGAACGACAGAGAAAACCATGGAAAATGAGTTTTCCTTGTCCAACGCCCGACTGTTCTGTACCTGAATTAAGGTTCAAATTTAGCTCAAATCTGGTATTCCTGTTCATGATGAGTAAAAAAAAAACTTAATTCTGCAGGATCCATGATAAGATCTACTCCAATCTATAACTGTATTCATTTAGAACACCATCACATTTGGATATATCTCAGTAGACCCTGCGTCACAGTTGCGTCACGGTGTTCACTGAGGACCTAACAATAGAAACTTGGAGGCAGCAGCTACCGAAAATATCATCTTGGTCTGTTATTGTGAGCCAGAATCAAATAAGTAATGGCTTTAATTTTAAATTTGATCAGTTGTTACTGGCAGTAAAAAAAAAAAAAAAAACGACACGACTAGAGTGTTACTAATGCGATATAATCAGGAATGCCAGGTAAGATCAAGTAATATGTTGTCTGTTGTTGGCATGGATATACCTTTGTAAAGTTTTACCATGCCACCTAACGTGAACTAGGGTGGGAACTAGGACAAATAACTTTACTCACGTCTGTTGCTTAACTTTATGTTGTATAATGATAAGAGTTAGCATTTATTGTTTAAGCTCAGGTGTGTACCTAAATTAGCTATCTACAAGGGGGCGTTCAAGTCAAACCTGGACTTGTCCATCATAGGGTTTACTTAAACAAAAAAGGCGTCTATTGCCTATGATACATTTTTTAACTACAGATTTTTATCCGGTGGAACATCTGTAAAGGTTAGTTTATGTTGTAATGAAATTCTTGTGAGTAAAAAACAGATTAACATTTACAGAGTACAATAATGAGACTCAGTTAACATTTCAATGGTGCAAACGTTTTAAAGGGGGTCGTACATCCGTACATCGTGAATAACGATTCTGGCTTAGGTGGCTTAGAGCTCGCTGTCCTCGTTCCCATGAACATTCAGCGAGTAGAACATCCTTGAAAATTCGACAGAAGAGACACATCTGTCTGTGGGAATTGTACTGAACCCTGTATAGGAACTCATCTGGGAGTTATCGCCACATTCCCCACTCCCTACAGTCCTGACCTCGCTCTAAGCAATCTCCACTTGTTTGGGTGATTTAAGGAGTTCCTGGGAGTCCAGTGCTTCAGACGTAATGCAGGCAGTCCGAACCAAAATAACGTTTTTACTCTTATACAGTAATTGTGTTCTGTTATTCTGCAGAATCAGAAGTCCTGGTTTGACTTGAACAAGTAACACTCACGGTTCTGGCAACTGAATCCTTCTAGGCTCCGCCCACACAAAAAAAACCATCATAGGGTTTATTCAAACAAAAAGCGGTCTATTTACTACAGCCTTTTTATCCGTTTATAGTTTCAGTGGAACATCTGTTAATGTTAGTTTATGTTCCAGAGGTTAAAGCATGCCATGTGTCAGAATATAATAGCACATTCACATTTTATTTAATCAGACATCAAGTATCGCTGTATGTGTCCGCTCCACACTCGCACTTGGCCACTGCAGTCAAAATATTATAGACGTTTGTGAAAAGGCCCTATTAGCAGCACGGCTGTGTGTAGTTTTATTCGACACTGACGTGCATTCGATTCCATGATTCCCCACACGTGTTTCAACCTGAGTGACAGTTTGGAATATGAAGATGTGGATGTAGAATTCTCCTGATTAAACTTTCAAATACAGACATAATGTGTAACGGCACAAACGCTGAACCGTCCCAAAATTGGGACAGAAATCCAAAAATCTTTTTGGGGCTAATTAAAGTCAGGCTGAACTATTTTCCTAATGAACAGTCATTTCTTATCAGTTAGTGCTCAGTAGGCGTTTTTAGCTGAATGCGGCAAAACCACAGTGACATTGTTCTGAATATACAGGAAATTATTCTTATATATATTTTTTTTTGTTATGTGTATTCCACTGGACGTCCAAATGCACCTATAAACTGAGATCAGACTCGGAAAGGGGTTCAACAGGGTCTCAGGATAAGGTGATCTGCAACCGAGAGGTTCACGGCCAATCAGAGCAATCAGAGCACGTGGAGTTCTGGGTAAAGGTATCCAGTAATGTGAGGTCGTCTCCCCAGGCGCGCTAAAGGTCTGCTAGATTTACGCCCGCTTAATTATGAATGAGTGAGGCATGAGAGAAGTGAAACAGATCTGCCGTGTCAGCCTGCTCGAGTGACTGAACTCACACACTTCAATAAATTCTCCTTAAGAAGACTGGGAAAGTGGGTGTGGCATTGACCTTTGACATTAATGTAGCTTTGCTCATACGAGCGAGTCTAGAATGTCATGCCCAAAAGGAAAACATGAGTCGTACAAGGGTTCGGATTATGTCTGAAAGTCCAGCTCCGTATGTGTGTGTGTGTGTGTGTATGTGTGTATGTGGGTGTCTGTGGGAGGTCCTTAATATCAAGAAGGACCTGAAGTCTGCGTCGACAGCTCCATTTCAGTTTAACACACTGCAGATGTGCGGTTGTGGGGTTGTGCTTTTTTGGCCGTTCTTTTATCAACAAACTCCAGATTCCCAGGAATCTCGAGAATTTCGGTCTGAAGATGTGTTCGCTTTATTTACAGCGAAGAACAGAGCCTGGGAAAACCACCAAGTGACTCACGCACAGAGAAAGAAAAGAGTGGGATCTGTGTGAAGTCTGGCTTTCAATAGATAAGACATTCCTCTGCGAATGCACACACACACACACACACACACACACACACACACACATGCACAGAAGAGATGAGTAATAGAGGAACCATTGGTGTATGAGGCCCTAAATGGACAGAGGAGGTATATGACCTGTGCAGTGTGTGTGTGTGTGTGTGTGTGAGTGTGTGAGTGTGAGTGAGTGTGTTATACAAATTGCACTTCCTCTGTTACCTTTGTGATAGGGGTTTAAAATGACTCAACTCCACTGACTCAAGAGAGCTTCACACCCCAATTACACACACACACACACACACACACACACACAGACACACACACACACTCCTAAACTGCATTTAATCCTTAAAAAGATCCTTCACATTGTATGTAAACCCAGAATTCTGTTTACTCATCTGCAAACAAAATGGAACAAATCTCCTCTTACTGAGAAGTACACTTATAAAAAGGTAATGCCAGTTGTACTGTGTTCGTAATAATTGTGTCGGGGTTTTTTTGCAAGAAATTATTTCAGGATGGATGGATAGATAAATAAATCAATAGACAGACAGACATGCAAAAAGCATAGTTAAATAGATAGACAGACAGACAGACGGAAACCATAGATAGATAGATAGATAGATAGATAGACAGACAGACAGACAGACAGACAGATGGACAAGACTTGTTATAAGTAGTTAAATAGATAGATTAATAAACAGACAGACATGCGAAAAGCATAGATAGATAAATAGATAGATAGATAGATAGATAAATAGATAGATAGATAGATAGATAGATAGACAGATAGATAGATAGATAGATAGATAGACAGACAGACAGACATAATTGAGCAGTTCTCGCCAAAGTAAAGGATCATCAAGAAGAGCTGGGTTTTTAAATGGGAAAGAAAAAACTGCTCAAACTACAGCTCATCTGTGTATCTGCGTTCAGATGTGAGCTCTGTGTTAGTCACACACAGGAGAAGAGAGAAGGAGGGAGAAAAGAAAAGAGAGGAGGCATTGATCCGTATCGGGTGTCCTGACTCAGCAGTCTCTTCCTGTTAAAGTGTCCTCTCTCCACCCCATTACACACTGTTTCTAGGACAATGAAAACTTTCTGTATATATATATATGATATGGAGAGACATGGACCTTGAACGAGCTACATGAAATGGAACTGCAGGCTTGTGTGTGTGTGTGTGTGTGTGTGTGTGTGTAAGAAAGAGAGAGCACACTGACCCACTTCCTACAGCTACAATAGTGCTCTTATGCTGCCTTCACATGCGATTAGTATTACTGTAAATACCAGTTCCTAACCTAAAATATCCGCTCCAGTGACAAGTGGGAGCTCTTGGAAACAATATCAACATCCCGGGGTCTATTCCAGGAACACTATACACAAGGCAGGAGCAAACCTCGGGCACACCGGCTCATGAACACCTGGGGCAACTGACACTGGGCAAAAATTTTTCTTTGCTATTTTTTTTACCTGGAGGAAACCCACAAAGACATTTGAAGAATGTGGAAAAGTGCACAGAGAGTAACCAGAGCTCAGGAACAAACATGGAGAGTTTATTTACAGCAATGCAATTTTCCTACATCTGTAACAGCTGGTTGCATTACGGATGTTTTTTGAAAGGGGGAAAAGTTTAGGAACATACAAAACCAATATACGTCGAGCTACGCCAAGAGGCAAAGCTTAGAAGTTCAGCTTTTGGAGATGGAGATAAATATAAATGATCATTATAAGGTATAGAGGTTTGCTAGATAAATAATAAGACAAGTCCTTGTGCTCATAAAAGCCTATAGGAGCATACTGTATGTTTGTATATTTGTGTGTGTATGTGTGTAGGTTGTGGCTAGATGGGAACTGAGCTATGCAGTGAAATTACAGCAGACACGTTTGATGTGTTCACATGTGGGTGTATGTTTTTTTTCCACAGCCATAACTAGAAACACATTTTTTTTCTTCTTTTTCACAAGACAGATTTACACATGCACACACAGAGAGAGAGAGAGAGAGAGAGAGAGAGAAAGGGAACGAAAGAGGAGAAGAAAGGGAAAGCTCTATAAATTGAATATTGCTAATGTCTGTGGTCAGGCCTCTTTTACTGCTTAATTCTATACCATACAGTATGTGGAGAGGGGTTACAAGTCTCTGTGGCCCCCTGAATCCCATTCTCTGTCTCACACACACACACACACACACACACACACACACACACACACACACATAAATATCGAAAATAGAGCACACAACATATAGAGTAAGATGAGTGATGGTCCTCAGTGGTCCTATAGAACACACACACACACACACACACACCAGGACCTTCAGACTGATGAAAGTGGTGCGTCCTCGTCCCTTCATTCGTCAAGTGACTTGTTTTGTGTCTTCTCCGGTGGACGGTTTGCTGCTCTTCAAAAATCACTCAGGACTGTAATTTTATATTGATTAATAACTACGATAACAACCATGTAAGTCAACAATCTATTATACTAATCCCAGTTTATACTGCGCCCCGGGCCTCGCTCCGCACACCTGGTCCTGCTCTCAAGAACTCAGCATATAGAATTACACAAAGTTCAACACACACAGACATACATGCTCCCAGGGATGATTTCAGAGGTTATAGGGGATCTTTGAAGTGATCTCTGATTTAAGAGAGGATCGTAATCACTGAGGGTGTCCTGGAAAACGCCCACACACACCTAACTTACACTCTGGGGTCCTTTTAAATGAAAGCCATCACCACTGCGGCCTTCCAGACCAAAGAACTATGCTTAGTGGACGAACAAGAGAGAAGATCTTTCAGGGTTTTATAAAAGGGTTCTTGCACGCACTACTGTATGAAAAACGTCCAACAAGGTGTGGAAAATTGAATGATGACAACATAAAATATACTTTTGATACTTATGATTTCAATTAGAAATGCAGAGTATATGTGGTTTTACTATAGACAGGAAACCAATGAAGATGATCCGTAACCAAACACTTTGGCTTTTTTCTATCCGGCCTTGATTAGAAGTGTCTGTAGCATGATTAGGTGATTTTCACAGACAAGAATTTCAATGTGGTCCATTATAAAAATGAAAAAAAGCTTTTTACTCAGAACTTTGGACTACTGTTCAGAAGATCCTAAGTTCAAACCCCACATCCACCAAATTGCCACTGTTGGGCCCTTGAGGAAGACCCTTAACCCTCAACTGCTTAGATGTGTAATGAGATAAAAATGTAGGTCGCTCTGGATAAGAGCGTCTGCCAAATGCCTAAATGACTAAATATGATGAATAGGTTAATATGTAAATGCAAATGTGTGAATGTTTAACCACAAACAAAAACCAAATGGCAGCCTCTGGTTCTAAAAAATTAGTCCAGTGCAGAAGTGCCAAAATGTGCAGTTCCTCAAATTGCCCTGACTTACAAACATTCGTAGGTTCGAAACAAATCACGAAGTAGCTCACGTGTATCGTACACAAAATAGACACTGCAGCTCTGAGACACCAGATACCAATATTTATAATTATATGCAATATTTTTAGTGTGTAAGTAAAGGTATGTAGCATTGTAAACACCATGTAGCATTGTCCTCCCTCTGACATCTTTCCGGCTTCCCTTTAAATGAGGTCAGCCGCATCACTGGGATTCTTGATTCTTGATTCATAATTAAAAGGCGTAGTCTCCCGAGAGTATAAGCAGAACCAAAACATCAAATCTGTGTCTGTTTTATGCTTTACATTGTATATTTGTGTCAAAGGTGTATTATACTCACTTTGTCAGACTTATGAACAAGTCTGACTTACAAACATGCTCCCGGAACAGGACTCGTTTAGAAATAGACAGAATAAACATGATTGGAGCCTAGTACAAAAAAAATGTTTTGGTCCCCATAGTTAGAGTTCTCATTGATGATAACTGTACAGGGGTGAATTTTTATGTAACTCATCAGTTAATTAGGGGTGTGGCTGATTTGAGTGACAGCTGCATTGCAGGTGTCAAACCGCTAGCTGTTTGCCATGCATCTCTTTAGCTAAGCAGCTAAATTGAATCGTTGAAGTTTACCAAAAGAAATGTAGAAATTGACACGGGACGAGGTGTAGGGTATAAATGACAGAGTTCAGTTAAATGCAAAGTGACATTACAATGTAAATGAATGTTAACTATCTTAGCATTTTGGCAAGGCTAAAGCTAATCTGGCTAGTTTGTGGTAACTGAGGTAAGTGGGCGTGTTCTGAACAACACCCAGGCGCCATGTATTCTACCTATTTGCCCATTTAATGGATTAATCAGGGTTTAGGCAAAGTCAGTTCCTGCAAAGATAGTGATGATCAGAGCTTTAACAGTTGAGCTTCAAAACTGAGGGTTTCTTATACAGTCTGTGCCACAAACTAAGAAAAAGCAAAGTGTCTCGTATCTCCATAAGGATAATCTATGCAGATTAGGAGCTTAATTTAAAGATCAGATTAACTTTAAAGGAGTTTAGTGTTTGATACCAGCCTCAGTGACTACCATTTTACTTTTATTGTAGCCAAGAACTGAGCAGAAAAGTTCTCCTCTCAGCATAAGAAGTCAAGGTGCCAAAATTGTTTGGCATTAGTTATGGTAAAAAGACACAGTAGACAGTGAATATGCTGGAAAACAAGTAATGTATTTTGTATTAAACTGTTATTATACTGTAATGGTTGATTGGCATCAATGAAAATAGGAAAGTCCTTGGATTTGAAGCCTTTTACAGTCTTTCTGCCAAACACAGGTCTCTGATTTGAATGGCTTTTCCAAGGAAGCACTTTGGGAAACGAGTTTATATAGGTCATGAGCTGTACTCTCTTTTACACATCTACTTTTCTTCTACATATCATCCACACATCCTTCTTCAATCTCACTCCATGCAGCCCCCAAACATGTTGACCCGGTAACCTGTCCTGACATTCACCCAGTCTTCCCTGCAGCCAAAAAGCCACTAGTAGCCCTTGACTCGATAACGCACGTTTCCCTCGACTCTGAGCCGCAGCCTGAGGCCACGAGACAGAAATAACCAAACTCAGTGGCCTCTAATGAGAACCACATTTCCCTATGTGAGAGAGAGAAAGGGAGCGAGTGAGACGTTGTCCTTAAAACTAGTCATAGTTATATCTGGCAACTGTTCTTCGTCGTTCTTTGCGTGAAACGTATAAATGTTTTGTTTCTGTTTTTCCTCATGACAGTTTGGCTACAAACGAGCACTAACCGACATTTCGCATGTAGCACGGGCAGGAGGAGGGATTGGGCTGTTTGAAGTTTATTTTAGAAAATCCGCTCGTCCAATCAGGACCGTGTGAGCTTGGCTGTTCCCATCCATTCCACGGCTGCCCCAATGCATCATGGGCTTCCGCGGTTGAAATGTCCAGAACCCTGTGTTTTCTCTCTCTCTCTCTCTTTCTCTCTCTCAAACAACAGGCTCTTGTCACAGAGCATTCGGACCTGCGCCCAAAGGAAGCAGTTTGAGGCTAAAATATATCAAATCCAGAACAGCAATCATGTGGGACTGTTTGAATTGGATGAGTGGTACCAACTTATGTCCCGTGATCGTCATTTAAACTTCCTGAATATAGCTGCAGGGATTCACTTCATTTTCATTTGGGTTTGTTAATAAAACTACATGATGAAGCAATGAATAACCAAGTAGCTGACTAACCAGAATCTCATTTGAATATGTGAGTCTTATTCTGGGTTAGTTTGATGCCCCTTTATGTGTGCGTGTGTGTGTGGCTTTGAAAAATGCTTGGAAAATGTATGTTATTTTTATGACGGTACATAAAGTCAAAGTTTGTTTGACCTTAAAAAAGGTCGTAAGCGGAAAATTTAGGTTCATTCCGCTTTCACAAAGAAGTCTGTGGCGTCATTGCCCATGTCCCAGTCGGTGGTTAGTACAGAGCTGGCAGATATTTGTACCGTACGGTTTACTCATTTGTTTTGGATGTTCAGACCTGTGGATTTATGCCACTATCGTGCAAGCGCTGGCAGTGTGCAGACTAACATGCCTTTTACATAGGCCACTGCAGAAATTATTGGCACAGCAAAAATGCGTCTTAGTTTTATGGAGCCCCCAATAAATCAGTGTGCAATTTGAAAATCTCAAGGCTGCATTCATGTGTGGTTAAGTGACCGTTGGTGAAGGGTGTGAGCATGCACGTAAGGTCACACATATGGAGTCTCAGTTTTAAACCCTTTCATACGCCCTTTGTCAGCGAGCCAAACCAAACGGAGTAGCTTGGGAAGTCTGAATTAGAAACGGAGATGCATGCAGATGAATGTGGAGAGCAAGAAAAAGAGAGAGGGAGACAGAGAGGGACCATTTCCCACATGCTGAGCTTTTCAGTGGCAAAATCCAGATGTTGGACCGATCGCTGTTCGTTCGTAGGTCTGCATAAAATGCATTAGTGATGTGACATTACTGATTCAACTCAAATGAACCTATTTATGTTAGGAATAGAATTTAAATTCTCCAGTGCATCATGGAATATCTCCTTTGGACACTATTTTATGCAGTGCATTATGGGATTTCATGTGGATACCTAGTGGTTAATAGTGGTTAATAGTGATAATTGTATTTATTTTTACTAACGCATTCACATGCGCATTCATACGCTATGCATACAATGCTCAGTTTAAGAACGCCAATTAGCCTAATCTGTTTGTCTTTAAAGGAAAACGGAGTACTCGGAGGAAACCCACCAAGCACGGGGAGAACATGCAAACTCCATGTGCACAGACCCTGAGGCAGGGGTCAAACCTGGACCCTAAAGGTGCAAGGATAAGGAAGTTGGAAGGTGCAAACCACCTAATACAAGCATAGCTAAAAGTACAATAATTTTACAGTATCTAGCAGCCTTTTTGTTCTGGCTTATTGTTCTAATTAGAAAACAATAGTAATATTAGTTTTTAATATAGTATATATATATATATATATATATATATATATATATATATATATATATATATAGCTATTATTAGTATAATTATTATTATAATATTCTCATATATATTATATTCTTTGCCATATTTTTTTAATAATAAAAAATTATGGCAGATGACAGAGATAACTTATAAAGTTTTTTATTTAAAAAATATAGTTAGCTTTTTGTTTCATTTACATTTAAGTTGTATGTTAAACTCTTGTATATTAAAGCCTTAAGGTCCTAAAATTGTACCAAATAAAAAAATAATAATATGGAATAAGGATACTTAGAAACTCATGATAACTTCAGAAGGTTTTTATGTTTTCTTCCTTCTGTTAAAATCTAGATCATATTTTTGGCACCCCAGTATCTTTTACGTGAGTGTGCCTTGTTTATGAGGTTAAAGTCAGAACTCTGAGGCAGACCCCCCTACACACATAGACACACATCTTTGCAGTACAAACCAACAGAACTGTAAACAGAACTGTAAACAGAACTATCAAACTGATTCATTTGTGCTTAAGAATCGACACTGCGCAAGGAGTCGTTCAGTAATCGATTCTTTGGTGAATCACACATCCCCGGTGTTGTACTCAGCCCGCCCTCCTCCTCCTCCATCTCCCTTCCCCCTCCATTCATCCCACTGTTCTCTCTCTCTCTCTCTGTTTCCCACAAAAGCAGAACGCTACAGTCACAGCCGTGGGAAGGTCGCGAGCGCGCACGAGCCGGTTCTTTCCTCTGACGTTTTGCTGCTGTTTTTTATTTTCTTTGCATGCTCGCGCAGGGTTAAACCCCGGGTCCGGTAACTAGAGCAGGGAGAGCAAAGCAGAGTCATCCTGAGATCAAAGAAAGAGAGAGAGAGAGAGAGAGAAAGAAAGAAAGCGCTCCGTGTGGAGGGAGATGGGACGCACGTCGGCGCGAGCGCTCCGACATGTACCGGACACAATGATGCGCGAATGCTCGCGCTGATTTAGCCCTCTCTGTGTGCGTGCGTGCGTGCGTGCGTGTTTGTTTTGCAAAGCGGAAGAAATTCATGCAAGCTTGAGATTTCCGAGGTGAGGCTCTGTTTTTATCTACATGCTAGCACCATCCATCCATCTCTCTCTTTCTCTGATCTGATCTAATGTGCCATGCTATGCAATGCAATGCAATGCAATCCTTATATAAATGCAATTATGAAAGATGGAGATCATGTATCCTGGCACAGCTCACTGTAACTCACATGCATTTGGTTATCATGTTGCAGCAGTGCACTGTTATTATACTGCATCAGTCTTCTGTACTATGATGTTATTGTTTTTTACATGCCAAACTTGTGCTCTTCTTGTTTCTGTGTGATGGCTAAACATTGATGTCAAGTCATCACCAGGAGCTAAATGTTGACCCATCACCATCTGATCCACACAACTACTCGTCGCAGGTTTTACTCCGGATGCCTTTCCTGACTCTGCATCCAGCGGCTGAGGTTTAGGCATTGGCCGGGAATCCAACCCGGGCCTTTTGCATGGCAGGCAAGAACTCTACCATTGAGTAGCACCAATGCCCTACCGGAAGCTAAATCCATGTTCGAAATGTCTGATCTAAAGGAACTAGTATAGTAAGTGATGGTTTTGAAGTCATGCTGGGAAAACCCTAGGGATGCATGTTTTCGCAGGTTTGAATGAAGGTAAAGCCAGTAAGGTGATGGTGTGTATGTGTGTGTGCTGCAGTCTTGCTCCCCTGCTCATCTCTGCACTGCAGGGCAGCAGTGTGGCAGCAGCAACTTGGTGCCAGTCAGTCCCTATTACCTGTCCTGCATACTGACACTGACACTGGTACAATACAGAATCAGAGCGTGGTTGAGCGAGATTAATGACGAGGGCTGTATGGTGCCAGCTACCCCCTAATACCAGTTCAGGATAGTGACCCAGAGAGAGAGAAAGAGATTAACAACGAGCATCTACAATCAATGCATCATGTTAGATTAGATGTCTTTCCCAGAGTTGCATCTGATGTAAACTCTCCAGTACATTTCACACCGCATGCATGTTTGAGATGTCTCGTGTCAGCTTTACAGCCAGTTAGTTTCTCAGTGCAGGATTTAGTGGCGTGATCCTCTGACGATGCCTCAAACAGGACACTGAGGTCAGCATTTAATCTGCACGGCAGGCTGAATTTCCTTGGCTTGAGGAAATGTTCACCCGCTGTGGAAATTCACCGCATAGCTCACGTTTGTTCGTTTTTACACGTGGTTGTAAAAATACAACAGCTTCTTAAATACTAAAATGACATACACATACTGTAGATATGATAAAGCGATTAAGGAAGGCGCTCCTATCGTGAATGCTTTAATGTATGACGTATAATTTTAAGTGCTGTACTGAAGATCACATCTCCAGGCCACGATAATGCATGCTGATCCCCATTTTTGTTTTTGTCACTGTAATAAAGTTAATATCGCCATTGTCTTTATAGACTTTCAACTTTAGTCCTGTCCTGAGAAAACACGTACTGGGCAGCCGCTGTGGAAATCTCCGTACAGGAAAGCGTGAATTAAATCGTACATAAACGCGAGCTGACTGTGCGTCCTTGTCCAGCACTCAACAGAAAGGATCTGTTTATGTCATGATTACAGGAGAGACCGTTACAAACCATGACGTGGCTAACTACAGTGGCAGACACACACCTGCTCTGCTCTCACACCCCTGTGTGTGTTTTGATCACCAGGTTGTCAGAGTCACGTTGTCATTACACAGCCATGTGGCGGGTCTAATGCTTGTTTAGTGGTGAAAAGAAGCTTGCTATTTCACAGGAAGGTTTTGCAAGACACTTTTGACCAGCCATGCACTTATCCCAGTGCTTGGATATCATCAGAGTAGAAAGTTTTTTCAGTATGCTTGCTTCACGTCTAAAACTCTGGCCTCACAGGAACTCCTTCAATGGCCCAATCTGCTGGTGTGTTGAAGGTCAGGACTGTAGGACGGTGTAGCAATAACTTCCAGACAAGTTCCTGTAACGTGCAAATGGTGTTGGTGAATGATTGTGTGGACAGTTCCCTTAGACAAACGCGTCTCTAAGGACAAGTTATCAGTCAGTTATTCAAGGATCAGGCATTCTTTTCGCTGAATGTTAATTCTAAGGATTGCAGTGGGCTCCAAGCCACATCGGTCCTTGATTCGTCATTGACAAACAATATGACCATCTTTAAAAAGTTTGCACCATTCAAATGTTTTACTGCGGCTAAGAGTCTCATTACAGTACTGTGCTTAAAGTCTTTTGTAAATGTCAACCTTATACCTCAGCTCTGTGAGTGCTCCATTCTGATTGGTCAGAAGTTAGATGGTTGTGTAGTCAGTGATGGAATTTAATACTACGTATTTAATAATACACTTGCAGTTCTATTTTTTCTATAGTAACCCCTTACACAATAGAGATGGGAGAAAAATCTTTTCAGTTATGAATTGTGATTCTTTTATGTTGATTCATGTATTGCCACATTGACTGATTTTAGTTTGTGCGAAGGTTACAAAGTCTCCGGTCTGCCCCATTTTTTTCCAAAACCCACTCATTACACACAATTACACAAGTCTAAAAACACCACAAGTGCTAATTAGTCTCGAAACACGCGCCTAAGACGCTGCGCGCTCTCACAATGAAGCTGTCTGTGCTGTGCTCGCAACAGCTTAAACACGCAGTCAAGAACGCGAAGGCATTTGAGGCAGTAAAATGTGAACGTTTCTCTATAATCCTACAGGTGGTTCAGTCTAAACTATTTACACATTGGCACACATCTGAGTGTTAAGAATTATTTGCTACGTTTTTTTGCAAATAGTAATTGTGACGGTTACGTGCTGTTTGGTAATGTATATTTTTAGTTTCATTTAATTTGAAGGTAAATGTTAAACTCTTGTATATTAAAGAATCCTGGTCTTGAAATTGTAACAAAGTAAATACAAAAATACAATTGAATTGTGGTATTTATAAAATCGTGATACTTTAATATTGTAATATTAAATGTATTGGAACCTAGTTATCATGATATCGTATCAGGTAGTCACTGGAGATTCTCCATCTCTCTCGGAATGATACATACAGTAAAGTTACCTGTCCCAGTTCTGTTGTGTTCTATATCAGCACTCTTGGAATGCCTCTCGTCCAATCAGCTTACTCGGTCAGAACTAACATTTGTATAATAGTTATTATGAAGCTTTAATAAATATAAAGTTTCATATTTTTCACAGACGACAGAACTGATACAGCAGGTTGAAGAGAATTGGGCTTGCTTCGATGAACCCATCACTCTAATATAAGGTTGGGATCTTGGCCAATGCTTTCATTTGCCTTCTCGCGAATCAGTATTTCGAAGCTCAATGTTGTCCTCTGAAGCATTTCATCCACTTAGACTGATGTGTTGAAACAGTAAAATATAAGCTCTGTCTTTCTCTCATGTCGAGTTCTTAATGTGGTTTGTATTCCTGAAATGATGATGCCTTTTGAGGATCTCAGTAACAGGAAGGTGTATTTAAGTTAAAGAGTTAAAGGGATGTTTGCAGCGCAACAGTGATGAGTATGTTGGATGGGATAAGGACAGTGTTTACTAACACTAGCATGGCTGAGAGAAATTCGCCACATTTCTTCTTCTCGGAAAAAGAAGAATCCACTTCACGAGTCAATAACAAACTCACACAGCAGTGTTTAGGTGGAGACCGAGACTGAGGGTGAACTCCCTCGTCCACCCACCCACCCACCCACACATATACACACATAAACGCAGATGGTTCTGTAATATGAGGGGTCCCGCCCGTCCTCAGCTGTTCAGCCGGCTGCGTTTAGACCTGGGCATGAGGAGAAACACAAGAATGAAGGGATGTGTTTTCTTTCTCCGATTTCCCCTCCCCACCTCCACCTCTACCTTCTTCCTCAGCATGGAGGAAATGTGAGCCGTCCTGCTTTTATCAGCTCCATTGTTTGGGATCCTCAGGGATGGAGTTTCCTGAAGGAGGCCAGAAAGCTGCACATGTTCCCCAGCTTGGCTCCAACCACCAACGACCACACTGAAATGTTTAAGGAATCTTTTTCTCCCTCTGTTTCTCTCTCTCTCTTTTAGCTGTTTGCGACGATTTCCTTTTGAACTTAGCCTACATATGGAGTTTGAGACGTTAGATGAGCGTGTGAGTGTTAACAGCACCGGTTCAGTGAGGACGTGAGTGATTGTCTGCTCATTTATCTACACAAGGCGTAAGAGGAAGCGGATGGGAAAGAGAAGAAAATAAAAAGCGGGAGGCCATTTTTCATGCTGAAGGATGAGCGGGATGATGGTTTGGTGTTGCTAGAAACGTTCAGTAATAAGTCTAAGGGAGGGGGCGTTGGAGAAGCGTATATTAGGACCACTGATTTGCTGTCCAAAGCAACAGTGTGCTTTAATGACCTAGATGTGCTGCTCCTAGTCTGTCAGACTCTTTGTTCCTCACAGGTGTGGGTGTGTGTGTGTGTGTGAGTGCGTGTATGTCTGTTTCCTCCGACTGCCTTGAGTAGGATGTTTACAATCTCACTTGGCACAGCAATGGCAAAGTGAACACATGCACACATGCTTAAGCCTTTCTGAGGCAAAAAAAAAAAAATCATTGATTAAGACTCTATGCTTCCTTAATATATTGCAATATTACACTATTTTCTATTCTTACACTGGAACATATTGCAATACACTAGATGCCTCTATGCCAGGACACGCATCGCATATTTCATACACTCACAAAAAGTGCCCCCAGTGACAAGTTCAATTTGGCAAGCCTGTAGCTTGCCACAAAATTCTGCCCCAGACACAGCTACCGAAATCAATTGATTTTGTCCATAAATGTGCCTGAACACAGTGTTCCTATTTCCTGCCTGGGTATGATGTCATTCCAAAGAGAAGAAAAAAAGAGGGGCAATTTGCATAGCCTGTAATTTGTCTGTACCCCTGGACACTGCTTTCAGGAATGTCCTGTTTCCTGCATTCTGACTGGCTGGAAAAATCCACTTCTGCAAAGGACTATGGTTCATCAGAAATAGCTTTGTTGCATTTAAATCTTAAATAACGTTTGATTAAAAATTGGTTTTAATCATTAAAAAGGCTATATTTAAAATAAGCTTATTTGTATTACCTTGTGGAAAGTAAAAAATGTTTCAAAAGTTCTGGTTAAAGTTTTTTTTAATTAACAAGCATTATAAAAAAAAAACAGTTTCCGTACCTAAGTATTTGGTTAAGGGACTAAAATAGTTTGTACACATTGTACACACATACAGTATACATCGATCCACAACATTAACCATGGGGATAAGATTAAAACCCTAACTTAAAGCCACCGTGGCTTGGGTTCCTGTTGAATTGTGTGTTTAAGTCTAGACATTCGAGATGTGGCTCCACAGGACATCTGGAGGTGTGCTGTGGTGTCTGGCATCAGTGGGGCCTCCATGGATTGGACTTGTTTGTCCAATTGTTTGTGGTCGATCGGATAGGGCCTCGTGTTTGGAGGGCACTTGGTGTTCTTATGCCTTTCTGTTGTGGCCAGCATTAAAAAAAAAAAATTGGTCAATTTATGCTGCTTTTCCATGGGGTCAGACAGGACAGGATGCCCTCTTGGGTAAGTTGAAGGTTCAACAAGTTTTAATAATGTGTTGGACAGTTCTAAACCCAGTTCTAGTGATTTCAAATGTCCTTAATTGTGTTGGATGCTGATTTAGGCCAATAATGAAATTTTTTTGCCTAGTATTACCAGTATTGGTCCTGGAAAGGTAACGTGGTATTTTGATGTCCGTACTAAGAATGAATTAAAAAATGGTCCCATTCTGAAGGAAACCCATAAAGCAATGCTATATCCTGTTTAAAGCTCTGACACACTGGTAGATTACAGGTTTAGGCTTGTCTAGGTATCACTTTTGTATGGAACAGACAATGATATTCTTAAAATTCACCTCCATGCTCTATAACGCCAATCTGCTGTGCTCAGATGCAGCTAGCGAAGCCATGCTAACGTCATGTTTGACTGAACTGCAGTAAATATGCATAGCTGCTTAAAACTAACAGACAGTTTAATGCTACTGAGTAGCAAAGCCCAAAAATCTAATTAATTCACAGCTTTAATAATCATCAAATACATAGCAACTGATTTTTTAAAAAGTTATTTAGCATAAAGGTCGTGTCTGAGGGCTACTTTTACAGCTGGTTAGCGTATAGCATGCAGCTGTATGGGTGTGCGTTACGGATGATCTCCATTAGTAAAGTCGTTGTTCATTTTAAGCTGCTCTCACAAGGACATTTTTCACCATCTCGCCATCAATCGATTTCATATTGATCTTAAAGTGCCAACTACAGTAGATAAGAGATAAATGCTACTGTATATGCTAGCCGTTGAGTGGAATGACAAACATAGCCTGTAACAGTAGCAGGTTTCCCGCTGCAAACAGATTTGTTTGTGTGTTTGCTGGTTGGGTGTTTTGTCTGGATTGTCTAATCTCCGGCAGTGACAAAGAACTTTCCCGACAGAAATGAAACCAGTGTTTAATCAAATATTTCGGCAAGTCTGTCACGTTACCTGAGTGCAGCTATAAGATCAAGATAAAAGTAAAGCAGATAAAAGCATTTTTTTGCATCAGGAACAGTTCTTGTCTACTTTGACTAAGTACAGCTAGACTTTAGAGCTCTGTGACATCTTTGCACACTTTTTTTCCCTCTTTGGGGTCAGGGAGTTTATTCGACTCAGAAGTTAATCTTTTTTTTATGACATTAATTTTTATATAATCTATGTTATTGAAATATAACCAATAATGTGGCATGGTGACAGCACTGTTGCCTTACAACTCCAGTGTTCGATTCCCACCTGTGTGCATGGAGTTTGCATGTTTTCCCCCTGCTTGGTGGGTTTCCTCTCACAGTCCAAAGACATACAGATGAGGCTTATTGGCGTTCCCAAATTGCCCCAAGTGTGTGAATGACAATCGGGCATCGAGTTGGCAACCCGACCACTTAAGAAAGTGCCAGAGAAATAGATATATCTATAGTGTGGCCAGTATGAATCCCCAAAGTGCTGGATGGCACGTAAACAGACCAAAATACCCCCGAAAAATGAGCATCATACCATTGAGGGAAGTGGAATTGTGAAGGTTGATGGGCTATGAATCAGAGTGTGCTCTGAATCCTTGTAAACTATGTCTGTGTGTGTGTGTGTTTGTGCGTGTGTGTTTTAATGGAAAGAGATAGAAAGATGGAGCGAGTGTGCCCTGTGTATGACCTGCATTTTTGTTTCTGTATTTGGATGATTGGAGGTTCAGATAAGGTCCTGTATCTAATATTCTGTCCCGAACTAATAAAGTAGCTGAACTGATTTTCAAAAAAAATGCTGTTCAAGTTATTGAAAAATGTGCACATCAGGTCTTCTTGTTCAACTCCTCAGCTTGAGTGCAAATCCTGGTGCAGGAGAGTATAGACGTGTGTGTGTGTGTGTGTGTGTGTGTGTGTGGGGTGGGAGAGTTGCTATTCTTATCTCATTGTGATGACCCAGCATTTACGGTTGATTTCATCGTTCTGTGAATATCAGCCATGTGCCACACTTGACTCTCTCTCTCTCTCTCTCGCTCTCTCTCTGTCTCTCTCTCTGTGTAGATGACGGAGGGCCGGAGATGTCAGGTCCATCTCCTGGACGACAGGAAACTGGAGCTGCTCGTGCAGGTGAGTCACTCGTTCTCCCACCCATGTACACTCGATCTGTTCTACACCAGTATATCAAACGCGGTTCCCAGCGTCATCTGTCCTCATTACGCCGGAGTCCATGTAGCTCGGTGGGGCTGATACTATAATCTTTTGTGACGCACACAAACCTGCTTCTCACTCTTTGACCAGTACACCACTTCGAGGGTGTGAGGGCCGCCTGCTTTTTATGATCTGTGTCTCAGATTTCGTCTCGCTTGTGTGAGATGGGAAATCCTCTCTGCTCCTTGGAGAGTTAATTACCACCTCAATGATAGACCAGGACTCTTTGTGTGTTTTTCTTTGAGATCTCTGTCGCCTTTTAGTTTACAAAGCAGTTCAGCAGTGATTGTACAGTGACAGCGCTTTTGTTGCTTTAACTCCATAGATCTGAAATGGGAAAAAAAATATACACAGAAGAATGTAAGTTTTAAAATAAGAGAAGATATGTATTTATTTAGTGAACTGCCAGCTCTCTGATAGAATAAAATGGTTATACATCAGTTTTATGACAGGGGTCATGCTGTGTTCTTCCCTTGTTAATACATTTTAAGAAAGAATTGCATGTATGCTAATTTATATGCCTAAATGGTGATCTGCCAATGACGAGAAACTCGTGGCATAGTGGTTAACACCGTGGCCTTGCACCTCTAGTGTTTAGGGGTTTAATTCCAGCCTCAGCTTTGAATGTTCTACCTATGCTTGGTGGGTTTCCTCCTACCATCCAAAGACATGCAGCTTAGGTGAACTGTTATTTCCAAATTGCCCGTAGCATCACGTAAAGCTATATTTATTATGGACTATTATTATATGGTTGTAACAACTCTGAGATCATAGACGATTTTAGACTCTTTTTAGGGGTGCTCAAGCTTAATGGTCAAGTTGTTACAATGTGATTTTATCAACGTAATACTCACTCACTCACTCACTCATCTTCTATACCACTTTATCCTGTATTTAGGGTCGCGGGCACCTGAAGCCTATAGCAGGAGACTTAGGGCACGAGGCAGGTGTACACCCTGGACACGATGCCAATCCATCGCAGGGCACATACACATCACTCACACATGCATTCACACATTACGGGCAATTTGGGAAAGTCAATTAGCCCAACTTGCTTATCTTGGGACTGTGGGGGGAAACCGGAGTACCTGGAGGAAACCCACCAAGCACGGGGAGAACATGCAAACTCCATGCTCACAGAGATGGGAATCCAGCCTGGCCGGGAATCAAACCTGGACCCTGGAGGTGCAAGGCAACAGTGCTTACCACTACACCACTGTGCCACCTCAACGTAATTTTAATTTACAAAAAAAAAAAATAATAGCACCACAACATTTTGACAACTGAAAGTTCCTGCTGGAATATTTGGGCTGTCCACCCTTCCTAGCAGACTGACTCAATCCAGGGTTTATGTAAGAAGAGACAACTCTTCAAATAAGTAATTAGTTATTAACAAGTATGCTAGGTACCGGGCTAGTAAGAATAGTTAAACTAACGTTAGATTACGGCTGTTTTGTCAAGGTAAATCATTCACATTCATACATTCATCTTCTAAACTACTTTATCCTGTGTATAGGGTACAAGACGGGATACATCCCGGTGCCAATCCATCGCACGGCACACACACACACACATTATGAGTAGTTTAGGAATGCCAATTAACCTAATTTGCATGTCTTTGGACTGTGGGAGGAAACCGGAGTACCCGGAGAAAACCAACCATATAATGGTTAAGAGGAATGTACCGTTTGTGCAGAGTGCAAGCAGTTACTCCAATGAGACTATATTCAATTCAATTTTATTTGTATAGCGCTTTTAGCAATTTTCATTGCCGCAAAGCAGCTTTACATAGTCAAAAGAATTATTTAAGTTTGTATGAAATGTAAATTTGTATGAATCAAAATGGTCAGTTTGTCTATATGTGACATAATGACTTAAAGGGTGAACCAGAAGGTAACACAGACATAAGGACACCTTGGGACATACAGCAGGCGGCTACACCGCTTACCTCAAACATGTTGTTTATCAGTTATCCTGTCGTTAGCTTGCATTTTTTTAAATTATTTATCAGCTTGAGCATGTATTATCATTTGTCTCGCACTGTCATGCATTTCACTTTATGCAGTCCTGCTGCTGAGTTATCTGTCTGGTCCTGGATGAAATCTGTTGGTCCAACACAAGAGGAGAGCTGACAGGGCTCTTACACGGCGCCATGTGTGTTAATCTGGCATGTATGTGTTGCCATAACAACCCAATTCACTGACATCATGACCAATGAGCACACACTGCACACACGTCACAGGGCAGGGCTTTCTCCTAACCCAGTCAGCTCAAATAGACTCTTTTAGGACGAGCTCTGATTTCATAACAACTCAACCGAGTCGTCGGTCACAAGCCTCTCTAGCACTCAATCGTCTTGCACACACAGCTAGACGCATGCTTGCCTACACAATGCTATTTAAGAGACAAACACTGCTTGCTTTAACTTTCAGCTTTTTATCATTCTCAACATAATTCAGGACACACACTCATTCAGTTTATTCACTCTCTATCTGTCTCAATGTTTTTTTTTTCCCGTGTGAACTGTCTGTCAGATGTGATTACCCAAGCAGAGCTGATCTCCGTTGGGTGCTATCAGATTTGAGCTCAGTGAAATTGTTTTTTCATAGTTGGAGGTAAATCTCTTGTTCTGTTTTTTTTTTTTTTTTTTTTGAATTCTTTTCAGCAGCTCTTTCTGGTTTTGTTCCGATAGGAAAAAGTGATTTAGATGAGATACGATATTTTAAAAAGAAAGAAAGGTGTACTCACGAAAAAAAAGTTAGGACATGGGAACCACAATCTTGCCGACTTTTACTCGGTTTACTAAGGAGCTTACTTTTCTAGGGGAGGTATCTTCATTAAAACAGAAAAGAGGTGACATCACTTCCTACAAGCTGCCTTGTCGTTATTGCAGAACTGTATAGTGTACAGTACTGCACATACGTCTTGAGTCACCCCTTATTTCTTCATGGACATATTAATGTAGTCTTGAGCAATAGTTCTTCAGGTGTCCGGAAGGACGTTTTTGACTCTGCAGTCCAGTCCATGTACCTGACCACTTTCAGAGCAAAGTGTCCTATGAATCAACTTAAAGCAGGTTCACCATTTTTTGGTGATGCTGAATGCTGTCTTTGAAATAGACGAGAGGCGAAATGAGGTTGCTGCTGAGGTTGTTACATAAACCACTAATTTTGAAAGGGTTTCTTTAGGCACCTTGCAGCCTGTTGTAGTAAAAAAAAAAAACTTTAATGTACTGTACATTATTTCATTGAATTCAATATGAAAATATGAAGGCTGGCTCAAGACTTTCTCACAGTACTGTTGGTAAACTTCAAATTTTTAACTTGTACAAAACAATGATCTGATTTGTAAAAAAAAAAAGTGTTGTGCATTCTTGTGCACCCTTGGTATACTAACGTAACTAACAAAAGTGTTTGCTCTTCAGTGTATTTAGTTTTAGGACATCCCACGTTTCATTTCCCACTCTGTCTTTACGTCCTTTATACATCAATGGACAAACAGCAAGACACATTTTATACTTTACATCCTGATATTATCAGTTGAACCACAGTCAGAATTCAGCCCCATCCTAAGCACTAACTTTATCTTGCTGAGTTTAGCAGTCTTTATAACAACTCAGCCCATATGTCTTCTATTATTCCTTCTTTCTTTTCTGTTCCTCTGTCAATCTTTTCACTGCTCTCTCCACGTTCTTTTCTTTCATGCTTTCATGTGGTTTAAAGGTCATGGGCAGGTTAATCAAACCAGTGGGGAAACCAATATTACAGATTTCTCTAGAAGCACATTTCCTTGCCTCAGGGATTTCAGAGATGAGTCCGGTAGCATCTGAGGCTGCAGCCCGTTCTTAGCGCTTCTTTATATCCTGAAGGTCATGCAAGTCCCATTCGCTCATAGCAAGCTTCTGCTTTGAAAACATTTCTGAATTTAGGCGTAATCGGATCGGTGCCAACTAGGTGAGCTGTGCAAGAGCATCCAAAGACATTTGGCTGTCTGTGCTACGCTCATGGCTATGCAAAAAAAAGACATAACAGGCTTTATGCTCAAAGGGGAAAATCAACCTTTGGTTAGAAGTGATTGTTTATGCATTGGATGTGTGGTTTAAATTATTACCATAGAAATCCAATCTAATCCCTTTTGGAAGGGCAGTAGATCCGAGCTAAAGTATTTCATTCAAGTAGAAACAACATACAGCTTTTGGCTAGTTGCTAGATTTGTTTGTAATGATAGGCTGCGTCTGTCTGGGGTCTGACCGGACTGCTTCCTGTTCCTCCTGCTCCTCTTCGCTTCAGCGGATACACAGACAGACTGCATGTCTTCGATTCAGCAGCAGAAGCATCTGTGGTGAAAAGAGCTTAATGCAAGGCCCTGTCCTTTCTAAGTGAATTAGCTGGAGTGGGTGGTTAAAGAATTGACATGACCCAGGATTAGATTATACCTTTAGACGCATTGGGGATGAATGGGTGGATGGATTGTTGGGTGGATGAATGAGTGAATAAATGAATGAACAAAGGGATCGATAGATATAAGTGCTATTAAATATGAATTCATTGAAACAGCTTATATTTTGTTCAGTGTTGAGTGTGAGCTTGACTTAAGGGGGAAAAAAGGCCAGCAATTTGAAATTAACTGAAATTAATGAGTTTCTAAGTCTGTAAAATCTTTGTATAGATGATTTTGGCATGTGGTTATAATATGACCAATGTCCAAATACCTATTAATGTTCTATTTTATTTATAAGTATTCATAACAGAGACTAAAATGAACCTACTTAATAATGAATTATCCTACTAAATAGTAAATATTTATTTACATTTACATTTATTAGCAAAAAATACTTAAAACAAAAAGAATGTGCAGCGTTGTTGTGAATAATCTGAATCAAAGTGCTAATGGCTAACAATTTGTGTATTAGTGCTAGTTAGCATCTGGTGCTAATAGAGACTTCTGGTGGGGAGAAAAACATGTTTCTGGAAATTTCTTTGTGTTTAGCCCTTTATTATTGACTCAAAATAAATAATGCAGGTTGTAAATTAAAGTTTTCTTATTTTTTCCCCCTATCTATGTGTATACAGGATTTTAAGCTAGCTCCTGCTTCTGCATATGGCTGTTTTATTGTGAGTCAGGTTTTGAACCATGTGTGTGTGTGTGTGTGTGTGTGTGTGTCCTCCTTTTTGGGCAAGTCAGTTTCTCTTAAGTCTTTCATTAGCAGGCTATAATTTCCCTCCGCTGTAATTTGGTCTAATGGTGGCTTGTGTATTAGGGTAGAGGTCTGAGGTAAAATCCTAGCCATATCCTTAGCATGTGTTTGTTGTACTGTATCTTACTGACTTGAAAGGTTTTCAAGTTCCTTGTGTTTTCCTCTCCATTGCAACCTCCAGATAAATGTTTGACTCCGATTCTGTGTGTGTGTGTGTATGGGCATGTGTGAAGACAGCTAATCCCCTAAAATACAGTTACGCTACAAGCTAATGCTAGCTCTGGTAAATCAAAGTGCCGAGTCATGCCGTGTCATTCGCCACCAGTCGCCAGTAACACAGAAAAACCTTTGTGCTGCACATCTTAACTAATCCGGTTGTATATTGTGGTGCTCTGCTTTTTTTGTACTTTGTTCGCATACAAGACAGCAAGCATCTTAAATACTTTTCTGTGATTTACGACACCACACAGCGCTTACCTAGAGCTAATATAGTTAGCATCACATGAGAAAATAAGTATATGGGAATATGCAAAAATGTTTGGGAAATTGGTGATTCGTTGGTAGGTTTCTCGTCTGCCATGTGAAGGCCTGGGTCCGATTCCCAGCCAATGGATGCAGTTTGGGTCCCAAGCCTGGATACAGTGGGAGGGTGGTGTCAAGCTAGCGGGGCAATGGAACGTGCCCCAGAGACTTTAAACAGGCGAGTACGCCTTTGAACTTCACGACGAGGACAGCCGCAAGCTTACTGCCGGAGCTTCCGTGGCTCTGTAGCTCTCAATGGAGCCGGATATGGTGACGCTGCTGCCGAAAAGGGGAAGGCCGCAAGGAGGTTCACGTCACGGTCCATGTTCCCAGCTAGGGCATGCCGCTCATCCGTCATAGAGGCCGCGCCCACAGAGCGAGGTGGGACGGGCCCGTCCGGCCATCCACCAAGAGCAGAGTCAGCGCAAACGGAGGGAGGCAGGAGCTGCTGTCCACGCTGTCCTTTGCTGCCACTCTGCCCGCTGTCCATTGCTCACCAGCCTGTGCCCGCATGCCAGCAGTGCACTGCCCACCAGATCTGCACGTGCACATTCTTTTCTACTCTTTCTTTTCATCCTCCCTCTTTTAACCCTTTTCTTCCCCATTTTTTCCTTAATAAATTATCCTTTTTCCTGTAAGACCTCACCTCGTGTCTTTGCTTTATGGTGCTGCCTGTGCACAGATGGTCAAACTCGTTACATAACATATACTTAAATATCCACCCTAAATATCCACCCAGGTTGTGGTGACATTCATTTGCCAACCTTACAGACTTTTGGATGTTGTGGGTATTAAGTTGTTTTTAAAAGTTAGAAGTACCTTGATAAAATGATGTCTGAACAACATCTACTATATGATGAAGGCAACTTCAGAACAATACTAAGACCAAACAAATGTCCTGAGTGGGACACAGACTCTATTCACTGTGGTAAGAGCGCTGTGTGCTTACCACTAGACCACTAGGGAACATGTTGTTGATGCTCGTAAATATGCGTACATAACAACGAGCACCACAAACCTTACCAGACAACAGCAATTTACCGAAATATTGAATTGGAAAGCAGCCAAAAGAGCCAAAAACTCACTTAATGTCTGAGATCATTTTTATAAGTAGTTAAACTGTACAAAACATATATTAATAAAAAAACTCCATGTGTGCACAAATCTTTAACTGGCAGTATATGTTGCAAATAATGTACATACCTTCTTGTTTCGGAGCCATGACTGCATAAAAAATAGCTCACGTTGTTTTACCTCATTACACAACCATTTATTTTTTTATGTATTAAACCAACTCACTGCTTTCAGCTTGTTTCTCTTACGCTCCTGATGCATTATGGGTCATTTGTATTTGTATTATGTTCTGAAGGGTAATCTGTATCATGAGTAATGAATTTTCGGGCAGTATATCGGCATTGAGCTGAGCAGAATACGATGCCATACCAAGTTGTTCATAGAAAATAAATAAGGAATTGATGTAGGCTGTTTCATCAGTGTGTGTCATTGGCGATCGTAATTGTTATCTGATCCACACATCTCTGTTATTAAATCATGGGACACAGGATATTCTCCCTGCATGCTGCATGTGACGTTGATTACATAACATGCTCTTCAGGAAGCTTTGCTCATGTGAGATCAGGGTCAAATTCGGGAAGAGAGCGCGAAAGAGATGGAGAGAGAGAGGGGGGAAGAGAGTAGTCAGACGGGAATATGAGTAAGTGAACTAGGTGTTGAATAATGTGATCATCTTGTTGTGTTAATTCCTGTTTACGTCTGAATTATTGATCAACTCAGTGCTTCATCTTAAATTTTGAGAAGAGGTAAAGAGGTGCCAAAGAATGAAATCGAATAATCTGATATGACCTGATATAAAAAAAAGAATTGCTGTTCAATAATATGAACACAGGTATTTAATATATATATATATATATATATATATATATATATATATATATATATATATATATAATACCTGAATAAATCCTAGCTATCTAAGTATAGCTGTTTAAAAACCACAATGTTTAGAGAGACGAATCATCATAATCTCTCTTTTGCTCAAGATATGATATTGTATATGATTTGTGAATGTCAGGGAGCTGTTAGCAATACACTGGAGGTTCCAGGAACTTCCGGAAGTGAAGGTACTGTATGTCTGAGACTTATCACACTTTTATGACTTCTGCTACTGTAAATAACAATCAAGGCATGTGTTAACTGGTTTAAGCATTTATATTAATGTATTGAAAAAAAAAATCCAACATAAGGCTTCACTGTGCAAATTACAGGATGTTTCAAGGAAATATGGTGCACACACACATACACACACACACATCCTGCTTCCAGGAGTCAGTGATTGGGAGTTGCAGTTGGGTGAAACCTCTTTCCTCAGTCACACACACACACACACACACACACACACACACACACACACATTAATTGAGGAAGTCAGTTCTGCCATCCACATGTGCTAAAGAGCTGTCTGATACAGACAGTCGCACGAAAAACTTTTTTTTTTTTAGATTTATTTTATTTTATTTTATTTTTTAGCATAATGAAATAAATCCAGACAAAAGCATTTAAGTTGGCAGAGCGATGAGCAATACATAAAAGTGCAGGAATGCTGCGCTCAACAAAAACTGTGTGATTAGGTCATCCTTCAGATGTTACTGGCTAATTTTAAGAGCTGGAACAGTTCTCAACAAGACAGGTGTTTGTGGGCTGAATTGTGTACTCAGAGGCAATTATGCCGGGGTTTCAAACTCGCTTTCATTTATTTCGTTTCCTTCTCTCCACATGTTCTAACTGTTTGCCTTCTTTTTATCCTCAGTCCGTTCCATGCTGGAGCTCTTAAATGATTATTTGGGTGTTTGAGAGCATGCGTGTGTGTGTGTACATGTGGATGTTTTTTGGAGTTAATGAAAAGGGGCTTGTGTGAAACAGAAACAGTCATTAAGGTGTACAGAAAACACAAAAACACAAAGTAACATGACTTTGACGTGAGGGTGAGTGTGTTGTGTATGAAAGCATGAGGAATTGGAGAAGGTTTGTAAAGATTTCCAGAATCTGGTTTTCTATAGCAGCAGCTCAGACAGACGTGTGTATAAGTAATATCAGTGTTATTACAGTATATTTTTCATGCGTTTCCATGGTAACACAGAGGGACTTATGTGATGGATGATTCACATCGTCTAGAAACTGAGAATATCGTGTTGATTTTTGTTTGTGCGTGTGATTTACTTGAGGACTGATTTATTGACCAGTCGTCCATACAATCCTCTCTTCTCGTCTCTTTTCAGCCCAAGCTGATGGCCAAGGACCTGCTGGATCTGGTAGCGTCACACTTCAACCTGAAAGAGAAAGAGTATTTTGGAATCTCCTACACGGACGACACGTAGGTTCATTCATTCGTTCACAGACACCGTTACACAACATTACACAAGTCCTTTACTCTTTCTGCAACACTCTCTCGCTGCCTTTCTTGCTCATTTCTACAGTATACTGTATGTTTCTGACTCTCTGCCATTTTCTTGCTGTATTTATTACACACCAGCACTCAAACGCACACACACACATGCGCTAATTCCACACACAAAAACCGGCCCACGCATTTTCCACAGCCGTGTAAGTGTTCTCTAAGGGACTGTGGTATTTGTAGTCTCGAAACAGTTTGAATTCTAGTCAGATGACCTTTGACCCGAGCTTCACAGACGTTTCCGAGACGCCAGGATCCGGTCGCTAGGGACATGCTAATAAACCCATGGCTGCTTCTTTTGCTACGTTTCTTCTCACTGTCACACGCGCACACACATTGACTGCATGACGTTATTTTCATTCTCACTAAGTTCTGTTCGATTTTTTTAGTAACTATTAATGTCATGTTACTGATTGCACAAAGAGGGTAAGAAAGTGGTTGAACGATGTATGTTTTTTATAAAAAGAATTTATTATTATACTTTGGGTTTCATTCATTTGTCTTTTTATCGTGCATCTACAGAACGTGTGTCCTGTTGTTATTATTAATTAATGATTTATCGGTTATTAACTGGCGAACCGCGGTTCAGATCTGGGCGGATTGACCGGACTTTTGTTGTCTCTTTTGTGAAAAACCTACAGTACATAGTATCCCTGTTAACTTAAAATGTCACCCTGTGTTCTCCCAGCTAGCCGGCTAATTAGGTCTCTGAGTTAGCTAGTTCGTTTTTTGTTAATTTATGTTGTTCTGTCAGTCTGTCTTGTCTAGGTTTTAGTTAGGTGAGACTAACTAAATACCTGAACTGAGAGCCCAGTATGACAGATCAACCTTTCACATTCATTTACAGCTTAGCAGCGCACAAATGAAGATTCTCTAAAGATCGATTACAGATTAAAGATATATAAGGCCATTGATGTTCAAACTTTAAATGTTATTGAAATTTTTAATTGCTTGTTTTTCATAGACCGCACACTGTATGTAAAGATCTGCATTTTAAAACAAACATGCAATTCGGACCTCGACTCAAAGAAAGTTTTATTGTATTTTAAAATTTTTTAATTCAGGACCCCAGTTCTACTGGTTATGTAAAATGTGCGAAATTTCTAACCCTAGTTCAAATGTAGATTGTCACCGTGAATTAGCCTTCGTATCCGCGCAATAGATCTGTTGATACCAAAGCATTTTGTTGTGGACTGTTTAACCAGATTAGCCTCACAATTTCACCAAATTAAGCCAACAAACTTAACAAGCTTAAGAAACGTAATTTTGTCCCAACTAATCACCTTCTCTACCTTGATGTAAAGTGATTGTATTTACTACAGAATTATCTTGAATATGTTAAGTGATAGAGTTCCAAGCATGTGGTCAGTAAAAGTGTGTGAATGAGACAAAAGCATACTGTATTTTTTAGATCTTGTCTGATAGTCCGTGTCTGTCATGGAGGAATCATTTCTCTCTTATTGCTTTGCTGGATTTTTCAGGGGTCACTTCAGCTGGCTGCAGTTAGACAGACGTGTGCTGGAGCACGAGTTCCCCAAAAAATCCGGCCCGATCGTCCTCTACTTCTGTGTGAGGTGAGTCCTGATGCAGCACAAGTGGATACACTTAGTGGATCATACACAAATGATCTCTATGTTTTAGTTAAAATTTGTTACTGTAGTATTTTACACACACACACACACACACACACAGGATTCTAATCTCATACCAGGGCATTTAATTGATGTGTGTTGTGCGTGTTTGTTTGTTGGTTTGTTGTCAAGTATCTGTTTTAATTAATTACACTTCCATGAGCAACATTCTCGATAAAAACCCTTCACACCGTGACAGTAGGCTGGTCCGCTGGGGTGTGTATGTGCGTTCGCGCGCACATGTGCGCGCTCGTCTTTTTCCGCCGTAGCAAATTAGCAGGGTCAGCTGCAACGCACTCGCACATAAACGCCTCTAAAATGAGTTTGACCCCAGACTTAACCCGTCGCCGTGGGAGCCGTCAGCCAATCAGGAGCCGCTGTTTCTGTCATTAACTCCCTCATTAATCTCGCCGTCATGGCAACAGCGGCGTTCCGTTCAGCCCGTGTTTATAATTTAGAAATGTGAGCAAATAACGTGCTAATGAGCTTTATTCAATTTATTACTCAAACAGCAGGACGCACAGCAGTACAGTTTAACGTGGCGCTTCTGTAGTCTTTCTATCAGTCTTTCTTTTGAATCTCAGGTTTATATGAAAGAGCTCGTCCTAATACATTATTGTTTCTATGGTAACATCTTGCACAATTTTTATTTCTTTGGATTCGATGTACCTCTAAGAGAGAGAGAGAGAGAAAGAGAGAGGACAAGACACTGGTGAAGGATTGACTGTTGTTGCTAGATGGTAATAATATTTCAACCCTAAATGATGTAATGGGTAACATCACATTTCTTAAACAACCATGTTGGAAGAGATGTCCTGTAATAAATATTGGCCTGGACCAAGCAAAGAAAACAACTAAGGAGAATGCTAAAATTATCATCAAGTCACGCAACTAGTATAGTCAGAAAATAATCATGAAAGGAGATCACTTAGATGCCTGGAGAAGTTGCATCGTAAAAGTATAAGTGATGAGAACTTACAGGATTGGGACGAAACTAAGCGTGAAAAACCACAGAGGGAAAACGTTTACTAGAGAGCATAAGGATTAGACTTTGGAGCAATAGAAAAAGGTCATGTGGTCTGATGAGTCCTAATTGACCCTATTCCAGAGCGATGTGCGCATCAGGGTAAGAAGGGAAGCGCATGAAGTGATGCACTCATCATGCATAGTTCCTGTGGAGACAGTGTTATGGTCTGCAACGTTATGCGGCGATAAAATAAAAGCCGACCTGAATGTACTGAATGAGCAGGTTATCACGTCTATGGAGCTTTTCCTCCCTAATGACATGGCCATATTTCTGACATTACCTCCATCGAAAGGCTTGGGGACGTGCTGGAGAAGACTTTACAGAGTGTTTCGACTCTTCCATCATCTGTGCGGGATCTCCGCCAGAAATTTAATGCGACTGGGATGGAGGTCGATGTTATGACTTTTAAGGCATATGGTTGGAACAATGCATGCCGTAATCAAACCTAAAGTCAGTGCAATGAAATATTAAAGTGTTTGGGCATGACAGCGTGAAACATTAAACATAATTGTAGTTATACAGTTGTAAATAAATAAAATGGATAAAACTTTTATATATTCTGAAATATTTTCTATTTTTATTCTGTCTATTCTCAATTATATATAAACGTACAATTCTTTACATTCAATAAATAATACTGGCAAATTGGTATTATTGGAAAAGTATAACTTTGCTACTTTTAATTTGTGTTGGTTTCATAATAATAATAATAATAATAGATATTTCTGATTTAAATTTTTTGAGTGAATTAATTAGGGTCGATATGTTAGCTTTTTAGCCACCACCCCTAGGACCGTGTGTGTGTGTGTGTGTGTGTGTGTGTGTGTGTGTGAGACCCATTGCTCAGCTCTTGATTGGGATATTGATTGAAAGAAGCTGAAGTCTTTGATGCGTGTAAAAGACTCTCGACCTCCTCACACACATGTTCAATTAAACCAGCTGCCAATGCACTTTTAATTCCCTCTCACACACACACAAACACACACACAAACTCTCTGTCTTTCTCTCTCTCGGTGTCTCTAATAAATCGTACTGCGGTCCGTCTCCACACTGCTGGACACTTTTCAATTCTTCTACACTATTCAATTCTTTTCGTGCTGTGTGTGTTCTGTGTGTGTGTGTGTTGTAATTACACAGCTACACACTCTCATCACTGTGCGCTTTGCAATTGCAATCAAAGCTAAAACGCTCAGGATAGAGTTCTCGGTACTTTACAGTCAGAGCAGAGCTGTTCGATGTCTTCTGTGGACTCGTACACTCACAAAGGCTATGAATAGACGTTGGTCGTTTCTGACCCCTGCTGGTTAACGTATGCAGATTCCCTCTCTATCTCTCTCTCTTTCTCTCTAACTGGAGTTTTTAACCACAAACAAGCACTCGCGTTTCTCCATGATTCTTAACGGCACCCTGTGGTGTGGATTTGATTCCGTACAGGTTTTATATCGAGAGTATCTCTTACCTGAAAGACAACGCCACCATCGAGCTGTTCTTCCTCAATGCAAAGTCCTGCATCTATAAGGTAAGTTTTTTTTTTTTTATACAATATTCTGTTTACTCTGTTTCAAATTAAATACACCACTTATTATTTTTCTCAGATGTTGGTTAATAGCTACATACACGTATGGAAATTATGTGGGTTTTTGTGTTGTTGTTTTTTTGCCTTGGGAATCGAACCCAGATCCTGAAGGTGCGAGGCGACAGTGATAACCACTTATCACTGTCGCCTCGCACCTTCAGGATCTGGGTTCGATTCCCACCTCAGGGTCTGTGTGTAAGAGTTTGCATGTTCTCCCGGTGCTTGGTGGGTTTCCTCCGGGTACTCTGGTTTCCTCCCACGGTCCAGTAGGCTTACTGGTGTTCCCAAATTGCCTGTAGTGTGTGAATGAGCGTGTCAGTGTGTATGTGTGTGTGTGTGTGTGTGTGTGGGTCCTGCGATGGATTGGCACTCCATCCAGGGTTTACCCTGCCTCGTGTCCTAAGTCTCCTGGGATAGGCTCCAGTTTCCCCATGACCCCCCTGTATACATCGGTGAGTGAGTATTTGATTGGTGCATCCTGAAGTGTCATTGTTCTACCATTAGAGGGCAGATTATACAGTGCAACTATACAGACTTATTCACGGTGGTGTAAATAGTGGATTCATGGGATTAATTGCTTTATTTTGGAACAATCCAATTTTATTTTAGACGTTTTTGAATGAATCAGAACTGTAGCATTGGTGAGTTTGTATTTAGTAGGTGATTTATTTTTATTTACAGAAGTAGTAATGTGACGCAATACAGACATCCAACGTAATCATATTATAAGCCTTTATTCGGCAATAAAGTTTAGTGTTCTGAAAAACTATGAACAAAATTAATTAGAATTTATTTACATGTTTTTTTTTTATAATTTTCACTAAACTTTTTTACGAAAACATTTTTTTCTGAGCTTTTTAGTTATTCAAGTTTTCTGTATTCTAAGCAACGGTTCTCAGCTTCCCGTATCATTTCATTTCCACACCCTAGCAGTTGCCTAGCAGCATTTTTCTTTTCTTCCGTTTCACGTATTAAAGAGAATCAGACGTTGAGCTGCCGCTCATAGAATCTGGTATTCAGTCTGATGCTTTATTTAGAGCAGAATGTCGCATCTCACAGAGCTCCTCATATTGAACAGCTCCAGACTCGGATCTCGTCTACACGTGTACTTTTGTAATAGTACGAGGAATGTTCAAATGCTTGAAAACAATAGAGCTAGAAAATGATCTCAGTACGCTAGAGTCATGATTAGGCTGCCTTTGCTGGCCTTCCAGGGACTCCTTTAATGGCCCAAATATGTGGAAATGGCCTGGAGCGAGGCCAGGACTGTATGTAGGATGTGGCGATAACTTCCAACATTCAAGTGTTATCCTGCAGCTAGGAGTCTCATCATTATACTTATTATAAGTCTTTTGTAAAGTTCAATCACTTTTAACGACCTTCATTTACCACAAATTTCATAAGTCCCGATTTGACTTGAACGCCCCATATAATATGTAAAAGAAGTGTTCTCTATCAACCATAGTTGCTAGTTTCCTTATCGCTAGTAGTGCGCCTGCAGTTTCCACATTAATCTGTTATAACTTCTGATTTAAAAATAATTACGGACTGCCACACGTGACCTGAAGACGATGAGGTTAATAAATTCATGAATCAGAAGATGTTAAAAAGGAATTGCTGCGAAAACGGGATGATAAGGCTAAACGATTGTGTGTGATCATTTGGATGTGACGCTAAACTGCTGCCTACAAGCTTATCTTACCTGTGAAACGATGCTTTTATGCACAACGTAATGCACTCTAACCCCCGTCACTAGGGGGCTCCCACATTAAGACTACTACTACCACTCAGTGGGGAGGACGGAAGACTATCACGTGTTTCCTCCGAGCCACGCGATGCCAGCCGACCACATCTTTTCGAACTGCTCACTTGGGGGCGGTGTAACACATCAGGAGGACAGTGCTATCCGCTCCTTCCACTTGCGTGAGCTCACAGACGCCCCTGATTGGCTGTAGAGCCGTGATTAATGTGGGAGCACAAAGTCCCTCTCATCCCTCCCCTCTGAGAGAGCTCGGCCAATCAGCTCTCTCTAGACCTCCGGCTGCGAGAGGTTACAGCATCACCTGGGATTTGAACTCGTGATATCCTGATGATAGATCATCATTTATCACTGCGCCACTTGGAGGCTAACGTAATTCACTTTTAAATAGGAATAAAATGAGGAAGGGTTGAAACGTGGTAACAGGCTAAAATTCCAGTGCGACTAACGGGGTTTGGTTAACAGATCATTTTTAGAACATGCAACTGTGCAGTTTTCTTCATGTTGAATATTGTGCTAATACGTTTCAACAAGGTTTCCGTAGGGTCTGGGAACGTTGCTATATAACACCCAAGAGCAATGATTGAGTAAGGTTTTATAATGTGTATTTAGAAGAAACACGACAAATTTCTAGGAGAGGGAGTGAAATTCTTTGTCAAGGGACTAGCCCGGGTATAAATTCCATACATGCATCATCACTTCCTGTGCCACGACCTGCAGACCTGAACATAACCAGTAAAGGTATCCTAAAGGCATCTCTCACACACTTTCAGCGGCATTCCAGGCATTTTTGATACCCCCCACCCCACCCCCATCCCTATGCTAAAAGAGGATGGTGTGTGTTGGCTCTGGCATGGGAGATGAAGTGATAACCACCCGCTGACGTTGTGTGTTTAGCCATTAAGACCGTAAACACATGTTAATCCAGATGTTTAGCATCAACAAAACAAGTGGAAGAGTTGTGAGAATTTGAGCCTTGCTAGTCTCTAATTAACATATTCCTTTTTTGTAAATTCTTTTATAGGAGCTCATAGATGTGGACAGTGAAGTCGTGTTTGAGCTGGCCTCCTACATATTGCAGGTAATGTGTGTGTGTGTGTGTGTGTGTGTGTGTGTGTGTGTGTGAGTGAGTGAGTTTGTGCGAGAGGTTGAGATTCGGGGGGGGTGAATCCTAGTAAATAGGAAACACACTCTGCATATCCGTGTGTGTCATAAGGACATCCATATGTAGTTTCAGTGAAGTGTATTTGGTGTGTGTGTGTGTGTGTATTTGTAAGGCGAATGCAGGTGCAGGAGAAACGGTTTGTGTTTGACCTTTTTACAGGATTTACACCAGATGGGAAATATTGAGTCTCCCACCGGGTCACTATAACACACGCATTACACACACACATAGCACACACACACACACACACACACACACACATGACCCGTGTTACCCTTTTAACCCTGATTTCACTTTGGTCTAACTTTACGTTTTTGTTTTTTTTGTTGTTTTCTCCAGGAGGCCAAAGGGGACTTCACAAGGTAAAGACCATATTCAATAACACACACTCAGTACTTTGTATCAAAGCATCGCAGTGTGAATCAGAGGGCCACTGTGGAACAAGAGCAGACCTCACACACACACACACAGACATTGAGAAAGAGAGAGAAAGAATGTGAATGAACGAGGTTGAGAGCAGGAGTCCTGGGAACAGACGCTGATGACAGGAAATGGAATGCAGAGGATAAACAGTGTTACATTACTAACACTGACCTCGTCTCTCTCTCATTCTTCCATTCTCTTTTTCCTTTTTCTTGTCCATTTCTCCTTAACTCGTTCTCCGTGTTATGACCGCACAGTAACACACTGACACATTTGTCAGTCTGATAGCGGTGGCTGTCTAAGGAACAATATCCTGGGAGGCCAGTGTTTCAGTCACGAAGCAGGCAGTCTCTATTTTTATGGTATTTAAGCACTAGTTAAGTAAATGCATTAGTGTGTCAGGGGATTAAATTGAGTAATTATGGGAGTTTTTACAAGAAAAAGTCTCAGTTTGACTCAGTTTGAACATCCCTCGTATATTTATGAGTGTGCCCAATATTTAGGTTTAGTCTAACAAGAATATAGTTATTTGGGCACAGTGGTAAAGTGTTTGCCCTATCATCAGGAGGTTGCGAGTTCGATTCCTGGGTAATGCTGTGACCTCCCGCAGCCGGAGGTCTAGAGAGAGCTGATTGGCCGAGCTCTCTCAGAGGGGATGGATGAGAGGTACTTAGTGCTCCCACATTAATCACGACTCTACAGCCAATCAGGGGCATCTGTGAGCTCGCGCATGCGGAGAGAGCGGATAGCGCTGTCCTCCGAGTGTGTTACTCCGCCCCAACGTGACGGTACGTGAGTGAGCAGCAAAAGATGCGGTTGGCTGACGTCACGTGGTTCGGAAGGAAACACGGGATAGTCTTCGACCCCCCCCGACTGAGTGGTATTAGTAGCCTTAGTGTGGGAGCCCCCTAGTGACGGGGAGGAATGGAAATGACTAAGTTAGGGAGAAAATCAAAAATTTTTGTTTTATTTTTATGTTTAGTTGTACTAACTGTACAAGGAAAATTCCAATAGCTGCAATGCTACATACAAAGCTTTATAGCATGTAGCCCATATACAGGCAAAACTAAAATTAGGATGGTATTAAAAACAAAAAATGTTGTAAAATATATTAAAAAATAGTAAAACTGTGTTGCAGTAGTTAATGTTGACACACTTTGTACATTTCTTTTTTGCACTTGAGAAATAATAGGGACCAGGAATGAGCTATAATGATGTTGTTTGTCTGAGGTTGTAATTGCCTAATGTTAAGACTTGCTACAATGAGGTGATTTTTAGAATTAAAGAGAGGGCACTTACTTTTACACCTGACTGTATTAGCTAAATCAGGCAACAGGGCTGCACGCTGTGAGATGTAATATCTTCCTGACCTTATTGCTTGAGTCACTGGCCTTTGCAGTGCATTGTGGGAGCTGAACTAATGATCGCTTTGTGTTTCGGGTTGCAGTAATGATGCCACACGGGCAGACCTGAAGAAATTGCCCGCTCTGCCCACGCAGGCCCTCAAAGAGCACCCGTCTCTCGCTTACTGGTAAGACGTGCACACACACACACAGATTATGTTTAACTTATTAGAACTGATTTGGAGGTTAATAATTATCACATGCACACACAGTCCAGCATCACGTTATTTACAAAAACGTCATTAAAAAAAAAACAACAACCTCAAACAAACTCAGTGACCCAAATTAGCTTTTGATGATATGGATCGAAATCAGATGCAGAGGTTCTGGGCTTTAATCCAGCACTGAAAGTGACAGTTCATTCCTCCATATCTCTGTTACATCCACACAGCGGCAGATTTGTAGACAGGCTCTTTGAGCGCCGCGGCTTATCTCTCTTCCTGGTCTCCGGTTTCACTCCCAGCATCTGCATGCTGTTTGGTCTCGCTGTGGAATTTAACCGGGCTGACAGCCATGTTCTCATGATCCTCCTGCCACGAAACTGTCATTTCTAACCCGAGAGCACATGTGTTTGTGATTTTTTTTTTCCCTTTTTTTTTCTTTTCTTTTTTTTCAGCGAGGACCGGGTGATCGAGCACTATAAGAAGCTAAGCGGCCAATCCAGAGGCCAGGCTATCGTCAAGTAAGACCATCACAAACAAACAACAAGCAAACAACTATTAGAAACATGATGTTCCTGTTTAAACTCATATTAATGACCGAGATACATTTTTGCATGTTTTCTTTTTTTTATCCTTATTGAAACATCATAAGTATAATGGTCCTTTGCTTGCAAGTAGCAGGATCAGACGGACTTACACACCCAAAGTCACGATACTGTATCCTCGGCTATTTACATAATTGGAGCCAAACCTTTTTAGAATATCTCGGGCGGTCTGGGAAAACCCATCAGAACAGTCACCACGGTCGAATTCTGGCCAACATTGATCGTTTAGAAACCAAAATATCTGGTAGATCTCTACTTCAAGAAGCAATAAATCTATTTATACTTTTCTGGCTGAACCTTTCCAACATACTGGCTCGTAGTAATCGGCATATCAGACGCGATCGGTTCCGCGCTGTTTAATGAGATCACAAAGTGTATGACGCGTTATGTGCTAAGAGTTATGACAAATGTAATTAAATTCTTGCTTTAAATAAATGCACTAAATATGAAATCATTCATAAAAATATAAGGATAAAAAAAAACTTTAGTGTAAGTAAAATAAGCCTACATGACAAACTTCTGATTGCAAGAATTTTCTTCTTCTACTTTTTATTTTTTGTCATTTGGTACATTTAAGAAGTGATTAATACGTGCACGTTTGGGACACTTACCCGGATCTGAGTGCTGAGTTATGTGCTGTCTCAAACCCCCCCCCCCCTTCTCTTTCTCTCTTGTCTCTCTCTTTCTTGCAGTTATATGAGCATAGTGGAGTCACTGCCTACATATGGAGTGCATTACTATGCGGTTAAGGTGGGTCTTTACTTTATAAGTGCATGGAAATGTATCAGTATTAGCTTCAGCTTAAAGTCACACACACACAGATGAACACTGTCTCGTCTCCCTCGCATGACCCTGTTTGACACACATGTTCTGTATCTACGAGAATGTGTTAGGTGATAACGTGGGCGTTCCTGGCACAACGCTGCCGTCATCCGAATACGTTTTTTGACACCAGACCCCGTTCTCTTTCTCCATCTCAGGATAAGCAAGGGATCCCGTGGTGGTTGGGGTTGAGTTATAAAGGCATCTTTCAGTATGATTACCAAGACAAAGTGAAACCCAGAAAGGTAAGGAACTCTCTGCATCCTTCTCTCTTCTCTTACTCTTTTTTTTGTTCTCCCTTCCTTCCTCGTCTGGCATAATTACTGCCTCTGTGTGTCTGTGGAGGCCTGGCGAGTTAGCGAGCCTCAAATCATATCACGTGGCTCGTCCCGAGACATTTTGCGGTTTCAGCGTGTGTAAGTCTGAACCATGTCGAGACAGTCGGTGTATTTCGGGAAACGCTGTGTTTAGTGAAAAAAAAAATCTCAATGTGGACGTTTTTATTTTAATGCTCTACATAATGGCACGTGTTACTTTGTTTATTATCTCGCGTGTAGCGCATCACCCTCACCTCGTGACATGACCGAAAACAATCAGGGAGGTCAAAATCTCTGCTCTTCGGATGACCCTTGAAGTTAACGACCCCTGTGGTTTCCCTTCAGCGTGGAACATGAGACGGAGAAACACAAACGTTCAGACAGATCGCACTCCATAATTCACACCCCACAGCTCTGATACGGTTTCACTCCCTGTGTGTGAGTGTGTGTGCATGTGTGTATATGAGTGTTTAACTGGTTTCTTTACCCAATCCACTTCTGAAGCTCAGCAGAAAGGGAGGATTTGCAGGAGTTTGTGTGTGGCGGTGGAAAAATGCGTCTGTGCACTTTCTTCCAAAACCACGCTCTAAAAATAGCGTTCAAAGCCCGGTGTCATCCAGCCAAGCGTGAGGGCAAACGTACAGGCCCACTCCGAGAGATCTGTTACATAGAGACGAGAAAGAGGGCAAGAGAGAAAGGGGGGGGGGGGGTGGCTGAGGCAGGAAAGGAGAAGGAGACTCAAAAAGAGAGTGAACAGAGGCAGGAAAGGAGAAGCAGAAAAGAGAACGAAAAAAGAGACGGCTTTGCAGAAATTTTAGACCAAGGGTGCAAGCGAAGCAGAACGCACAATCACCGCTTGTTACTGAGAAATCAGTTCATGTTACAGAGGTGAGTTTTTCCCTAATCGTTAATGCCGAAGGTTGGAAGTTCGAGTTTCTCCAGGGCCGTATCTGATCTGTCTCTACTGCACACACTGATGCTTAGAAAAGTCTCACAGCTTACCGCGAAACGTTCAAATCCCAGCCCGAAGTAGTTCTGTGCTTACAGTATGTTGTGTGTGTGAAATGATTATAAAAACCAATTGTCTGCAAGGATCATCATATTCTCCAAACAAGAAAAAACAAGTGTATAAGAACACCCTGATCACGTCTGTACACTATACCACCAAAGGGTTGTGCTCACCTGACCATCATGCTAAAGATGTGCTACTCAATCATCCAATTCCAGATGTTGTTCTCCTTTTTTTTCTTATAATAACCTCTACCCTGCTGCAGGCTTTTTACTTACATATGTGAGTGACCTAAGTTTCAGCATTTCAGTTTATCCCATCAGTTTTTTAGTGAGTGATTTATATCAGTAAATGTTTCAGTGCTGTTACCGTTTATTATCATCACTCGGAGAATGCCTCTCGTCCAATCAGATTCTCTCCAGTGAGAGAACCAGATGTCGTATAAAGTAGGTTCACCTCATGATTTGAAATCTTGAGATTTTGAGATCTACCACACATGTAGCACATAAAGTTCATAATTTCATCATGTTTTCCTGTACTGTGCAATGGCTGGAAAATCTGTGAAACAAAAACTCATCCCGGGACCAGTTGATTTTTGTCTGTGAGCATGCAATCTTTCCAAGCTCGAGAAGGAATCCCTGGTTCATTGCAGAGGTGGTTTTGGGAACGATTCACTACTACTATTCAGTCAGGAGGGCCAAAGACTATCTCGTGTTTCCTCCAAACCACCATCTTTTCAAACTGCTCGCTCACGCACCATTGAGGACGGAGTAACACACTCGGAGGACAGCGCTGCCTGCTCCTTCTGCATGCGCGAGCTCACAGACGCCCCTAATTGGCTGTGAGCCATGATTAATGTGGAAGCACTAAGTATCTCTCATCCCTCCCATTGAGAGAGCTCAGCCAATCAGCTCTCTCTAGACCTCGGTCTACAAGAGGTTACCCGGGAATCGAACTTGCGATCTCCAGATGATAGGTTAAACACTTTACCACTGCGCCACTCAGAGGCTAAAGACAGTTTTTTTTTAAAAAGTGCAAAGGAAATTAAACCTTTAATTATGTAACGAGCAAATAGTACCAAAGATTTTAATCTAATATATCCATCCCTCCATTATCTATACACGTCTCCTGTATGGGGTCACTATAAGGACTTGAGCTCATCCCAGGAAACTTAGGCCACAAGACCGTTTAATCTTTATCTTGGCATTATCTTTATCCTTTGTAAGTGCTTCACAAATCCACATCACAGATCCAAACTCTATCCTACAAACACCAGAGCTCAAAGTTTCAGTGTTGGACCAGGGGAACGCTGGAGCTACGAAACAGCAGCAGCACCGCCGTTCCACCAAATTACACCAATGCCGAGCTTCAGCGACCGCCCCAGGCTTTTATTTATAAGCGCGAATAGAGTTAAAAGGTTTGTTCACTTTTCACAGTGCAAAGAAACATGACAGATTCATTCCCAGTGGCAGGCTACAAATATGGTTGATAGAGATTAGTCAGAAAAAAAGAGTTCTTTGAAGAAGTATTGGGTCACACTCGAGATTTAACTCGAGTTACACTGCAGATTATGCAGGATTTGAAAAAATTTGTTGTTGTGGAGAAATAATACTGTATAGTTCAGCTGACACATGCTAATGATTATAGGATTACACACACCAGCCATGTATGCGTGTGTAGACAGGGGTTACAGTTAACTGCACCGCACTGTAAAGTTTCAGACTGAGTTAGTGGTCAGGTTTATTTAATAGGCTTTAACTCACTCCTGATGTGATAACTGTGTGCACGTGAGTTAACGTGCTGTGATCGTTCAGTCTTTGGAGACGCACATAAAGTGTAGGGGTCGATACTTTGTGTCCTCTGTTTTAATCTGTGAACCGTGTGAACTGTGCGTGCTGTTGCAGACCGGTGTGTGTGTACTGACACATACTATGTGGCAGATGATATCAACAGCCTTTAAATTATTCTCTAAATCAGTAGTGGTGAGTTCTAGATAATTAGCGAATTATTTAATACAGTATGTTTCGTTATATCACTTCAGTAGATGAAGAATTGCTGAAAAAAATGTATTTAATTTTTTTTGGTGACCAGATAATATTGTTTTGTTAGAGATCCAGTTTGTCTAAATGTGTTTAGATACACATCTATTAGCACGTGGTTTCGGCACTCCATGACTGGCAGGAATATCATTGATATGGGAATGCCCTAATGACGGGTGGGAACTAAATTAGGGAGAAAATCCACAAAAAAATAAAAAGATGCATATCTACGTGCTTGTTTTTAGGGTGCAGGAACAGATTGCGGTACTTTTGCGTAATTCTCGTTCCTGCTGCTTTCTGTGCAACACTTTTCCGATGACTGTTCGCTTCTCTTTTACCTTTTTTATCATTAGTCTGAAAGCATGTGTACACATAGTTGTTCTGAGAGCCACAAAGAGGAAGAAGAGTACAAGGGAGTCAACCTTCGTGCTATTAATCATACTATTGCATTTTGGGAGAAAAAAAGTCTCAAGAACACCTTTCAGTGTCCATCCCTACTTTATACAGAGATTTTGGGGGAGACAGACGGAGTTGATGCAGTAAGAAGAGGTGGGCACTGCCGTGTTTAGGTCTGGTCGGCCTTGAGGGTGATTTCACATTTACCTGGACACTAATACTAATCGCGCCCAACCGCGCCCATGCACGGACTCTAACCCAAATTCAAATCAAATTCAAATTTTATTTGTCACATACACAGTCATACACAGTACGATATGCAGTGAAATGCTTGTACGACCGCCGGTGACCTTAAAAAGAAAATGGAAACTATATATAAGGAATAAATATTAATAAAAAGAAATGAAATACATAAAAAAATAAATGTAACTAGTAAAATAAACAAACTGTACAAATAAGGGCATAATAAAAATATTACAAAATATAGAAATATAGGAATATAGGGGGAGGAAATATATATATATATATATATATATATATATATATATATATATATATATATAATTTTTTTTATGTTTTAAAGTGGCATTAAAATGTTGCAAAGTGGACATCAAAGACATCAAATCAAATATGAAAGCCAGCCACATCTGAATCTTTCTGTAATAACACAGTTATTACATGCATTTACATATATAATAACTTAGGTCTAATTATTTTAGATTTTAAAGACCACACACACATAATTTGTTGGTTTCTTAAAAAAAACAATCCATTAGGTCTCTTTTATTCTCAACCCGACTTCACGATTTCAGTATTCTGTGCATCATTAGTGATTTATTTTTAGCTGTTTTGGTGCATCCTTTAAGGGTGTGTGTTCTAAGATGTCTCTGATCCACAGTGAGTCAGCGCTGAGTGTGTCGCGTCTGCTGTTTAATCGAGCCGCCTCATCTACGTGGCTCATCCTGTGTCTAAACACAGCAGACACACCACTCACCCTTTCCTGCACTCTGTGTGTGTGTGTTTATCTGTGTGCGCTGTAGGTTCATTGTACCCCTGTGGATACACTCTCGTTGTAAAAGTAGACAAAACATTGTGTGTGTGATGTGGAGGTTATTAACAATAGTGTGTGTGTGTGTGTGTGTGTGGTATAGTCAGAATAAAAACACCCCCCTGACATTGAATGGTTAAGACCATTGGGTGTTTATAGCAATGATGTGTATAACATGAACTCAAACCCTAATCAAAACACTGACCTTTGACCCTGACCCAAATCATACCAGTCGTACCTAATCCTAAATTCGGGCTGTATCGTACTGTAGCTCTCGTAATTTTTTATTTATTTATTAATTTTTTCAGTTTAGCATAATGAGTGCCATGAGGGTGTTGGCCAGGCTTACTAGTAAATGCATGAACGCACACACAAACACACACGCGCTTGGGATTTCCCGTTGACCATGACAGCGTTCGAATCTCATGGCCCACCTTGTTGTTCCCTGAGCTCTGTTTGGTGTGGTTAATGCTCTCCGCCTCATTGAGCACCGTTAAAACTAAGTGTTTAGTTCGTCACAGATCATTCCAGTCCCTCTTTCTCCCTCTCTCTCTCTCTCTCTCTCTCTCTCTCAAAGCGATACAATCTGCAAGATGAAAGCCGTTGAGAAAGTGTTGAGGTCAGATTTGTTTTTCATCCCAGGAGAGCACCGGGCCTCTCCGAGTGCCGAACACATTAACTTTAAATGTGTAGTTTTGCGCCATCGTCTGAACGTTGGATCGAGAATTTTGCCCGTGTGTGCGTGTGTGTTTGCGTTCTCGCTACTTCCCTCATCTGTCCATTGTTTTCCCAGGCTGTTAAAATTCTTCAGCTTTCTTAAAGCCAGCCTCCTCCCTCCCTCCCTCCCTCGTTCCTTCTCCTTCCTCCCTTTCTGCGCTTTTTCTCTTCTCCTCTTTCTCACTTTTCCCTCCTTTTCTGTTAATCCCCCTTTTCTCGTCCTCCCACTTTTGCCTGTATAGACGAGATTTTTGCCACTAATTGCCGCTTGTATGTGACGACGTCTTAAGGGGAACAGTCTGCAGAATTCCTTCGGTGAAAGGAAATGCGAAATTCGTGATTTTATTCGAAAGAAAGTCCGAACTTTCTGCATTGACACGAGGAAAGACAGAACGTGATGCAAACTTTTGCTCTTTCTTTAACTGCCCTCCTTTTCTTTCTCTCGTCTATTAATCTGATGGCTGCAGGAGTCCAGCATGTGTATGGTACACAAATCTTACTCTGTGTGTGTGTGTGTGTGTGTGTGTGTGTGTGTGTGTGTGTGTGTGTAATGAGAACCAGAACCTGGCTTTATGAGTGAATGAAGAGAAAGGAGGGGCGAGTCAAACAAAGCTCTCGGACAACTCTGTGGACGCGCACACACTCATATACACACACGCAAGCATGTCACTCTGAACTCCCCAAAGACCCCGCCCACGCACAGACCACGGTGGGAGCAGGAAGTGGAGGGAGGGAGGGAGGGAGGGAGGAGGTCGGGCAGGGGTCTGACTCCACCTTTTCTCATTCTCTTTCCAAACACACTCACAGAGTATATGCAGACTTGCACTCTAACACACACACACACACACACACAGTACAGTATGCTTAAAGAGGATCTAACTCGCATACACACATACAGTAGCTGAATTTCTCAGGAGGAGGCCTGAAGAGCAGCACGCGTCTTTAAAAGGACAAAGAGAGCAGCGGTGCGGTTTGGATGTGCATCGCAGATCAGGAATTTCATCTCGGGCTGGTGTGTGTGTGTGTGTGTGTGTGTGTGTGTGTGTGCGCTTGTGTATGTGTGTGGATAGAGTTTATTGACTAAGAAAGTAAGAGAAACACTGTTGGGACGCTGTCAAGACTTTCTTTCGTCTCTTCAGGTGTTTCAATGGAGGCAGCTGGAGAATCTGTACTTCAGAGAGAAGAAGTTCTCAGTGGAAGTCCACGATCCTAGAAGGTAAATTTATATCACAGAACACAAACACACACACTCACACACCTTTACGTGTAAACCAACTTGTCAATAAGTGAAAGCATGCATCTATGGATGGATGGATGGATGGATGGATGGATGGAGAAAGAGAGAGAGATTGATGGAAGGATGGATACATAGATGGAAGAAAAGAGAGTAATGAATGAGTGGATGAAATATATTGTTGGACGAAATAAAAGAAGGATAGATAGATGAAGAGAAATGACTGATGAATGCCATATACTGTACATGACTAGGTAGCTTCATGGATGGATACTGTAGATGAATACAGGACTATATTGATAGATGAATGGATGGATAGATATATGGATAGATTGACGAAGGGATAATTGGATGGATGGATGGATGGATGGATGGATGGATTGATTGATAGATGTAAGGATGTACAGTATAGATCAATAGATAAATGGATAGATTGATAAGTGGATGTCTACTTGGATGGATGCATGACAAATAATAAATAAGTAGATTAATGTATGGACAAATGGATAGATCGATGGATGAATAGATGAATACATGGATTGATAGATGGATGGATGGATGCATTGATTTACAGATGAGTGAATGGATTGCTGAATAGATAGATTGAGATTGATGGATGAGTTTATGAATGGATGGATTGATAATAAATGGATTGAAAAATACTTGGGTTGTTGGATGGAAGGATGGATTTGTGGATGAATCATGGATTTGTGGATGGATGGGGCAGGTTCAATGCATGGATATGGGTGGATAAATGGATGGATGAGTAAATAAATAGATTAATGGAGAGATTGATGGATACATAGATTGGTAGATGGATGGATTGTGGATGGATGGATGGATGGATGGATGGATGGATGGATGGATGGACTATCAAACATCAAGGAAATACTGCTGGTAAGTTTCAGATGTTGAAATAAAAGCACAAATTCAAATGACACAAGGGTACAACATAAGAGAAAAATAAAAATGTGAACAGATCCTCAGAACTGCAGTGTGGAAAACAACACCGGGTTGGAGGGTGGGGGGGCGGGGTAGAGTACTTACGGTTTGAGAATATTGTGCCTGGTTTCTAATAATAACACACAGTGCTGAGAGTGCGGGCAGGATTCCTGCACCTGCACCGCGCTCACAGCCAGAGATCCAACATTCCTACAAACTCCAACAGAAACTGAAACACATACAGTATAAATGTTATGTGTGTCATCAACTCTGTGGACGAAACAAAAGAATAGAGCAGATGTTTCGTGGATTCCTGATGTTCCTGATTCAAATCAGAACCCTGACTCATGCACACGTTCAGTTCCTGAGCACAGCACGCATACCCTGTGTTTGTCAGGATGACTGTGGAGTGACTTCGAGGGAGATTTATATCCTTATTACTGCGCAGTAAGTTCACTTCCTTGACCAAATGTAGCTCGAAGTTGATGCAAGTCGAGTTTCCACCCCAGCGCAGATTTGAAGGGCTTTGTTTAGATCCTTTCCAGTAATTAATTAAACAATCATTGTGTTTTTTTATACTTGTGTTTAATGCATCAATGTGGAGCATCAATAAGGTTGTTTAGTTCCTGTTATCATTAATCTTACAGCAGTGACCGATAAGAAAAAGGTGTTAAATAAACTCCTCTGTACAGAAAAGCGCACCATATACTAGAGCTAAGAGCCATGGGTAGTTCGAATAGATTTTTGGGCATTGTGATTTTTAAAAGCGATTCGATAGCAGGAAACTTTTTGTTTTTAAGTAAGTGGCAGGGATAGCTCAGTGATTGAGGCATTGACCTGCAGTCCAGAAGGTCTCAGGTTCAAGCCCAGCGCCACCAAGTTATAACCTTTCGACTGCTCAGATGTACAAAGGGATAAGTGCATCTGCCAAATGTCGTAAATGTAAGTTGATGTAAATAATTTTAAAAGTGTGAATTTATTCTAAATTGAACGCTGTCCCATCTACCACTGAACTGAATAAACGATCAATTAAATTGCATTAAATCGCACAGCAATATCCATAACACTGCACTCACCCTTTAAATCCGTCGAAGTGGTGCCTTACGAGTCTCTGTCTGAGCTGTTACCATGGAAACCATGGATGACTTATGTGTGCAAGTGCATTGATATAAACCATGCATCTGTCAGAGCCACCGCTATAGAAACTAAATCAAGCCTTCAGCATTGCTGTTGTGTGAATGTTTCTACTTCCTGGGTCAATCTAAAGAAAATGTATTAGAATTGTTAAAACTGTTCTCTTTCCATCTCTCTCCCCTCTTCTTTCTTCCTTTACACCTGGCTCTCTCTCTTATTCCCTGCATTCTCTTTTACCTCTTTCTCTCGTATACCTTTCCCGTTCCTGGGCCTCTCTTTCTTCTCTTTTCTCCATCTTTTACTTCATTGTGTGCTCCCCTTACTTCTTCATTTCTAATAACAATTAAAATAACAAGCTCATAACAAGGTTGGTGTTTTTTGATTGGAAATATGACATCACTAAAAAGAATAGCAGACGCAATTTGCTTGATGATAGAACTCCTTTGTTTCTCTTTCTCCTGTGCCTCTCTGTCTCTCTGTAGATGTTACGATGGTGTGTTTTGAGTTCGGAGCTCATCAGGGGCTGGTTCAGCTTTTTAGTGCAGCAACTTGTGCCAAGAGCCACAGCACAGATGCTGACTGATAAACCACCTCTGACGTGAAGCTAACCAGCTACAGAGCGAGAAATAAATAGATAAAGAAATAGAGAGAATGAGAGAGAGAGGAAGAGAACAGGAGGCATTTAAGGCTACAGGAGACAGAGACGCAGTAATTAGAGAGTGCAGATGGAACGATCCTGCACGTGTTATGTTAATGCAATGTTAATGTTAGACGGTGCAAATTTAGGACTCCTCTCTTTGACACACACACATGCACACACACACACACACACAAACACACACACACAAGTGACGAGAGAAACAGGAATGAGTTTTTGATAAGAGTAGGTAACAGGGGCTTTGTGTTGATTTTAGATCCAAGTGTGTGTGTGTGTGTGTGTGTGTGTGTGTGTGTGTGTGTGTGTGCAGTGTATTTTTAGAGCACTTCTGCCTTTTTTTTTATAAAAACCAATGTACCAAAAGTCAGACAGAGTTTTATTAAACCAGGAGACACCTCACACACAAGTGTGTGTTTGATTTGAGGATTGGTTATGTTTTTGGAACCGTCTCTTTAGTCTCAGAGAACAAGTTCCTGAAGTTAATATCTGTTCCTTCTAAAACATCTAGTTAATTATAGTTCATTTGCATGTACTGTATACCATCAGTATACAGTATTATTTAGGCTTAATTTAATAAAGGCTTAACTTATCAGAACGCCAGTGTTACCGCTTTGGCGTTTACATAATTATTAGTGAACTTTTTGGATTAGGTATTGAATCGAATTAGTCAAACCCAGTTCTCCAGAGGGGCAGTGACTAAAATTCCCCTGGCATCAGCAGTGTGAGCCATTCTATAATGTACAGTATCTCAGCATGGGAGGAAGGGTAGCTCAGTCAGCTAAAGCTCGGGGCTGTGGTTTTTTGGTACCTGGGGGTCAAGGTTCGGGCCGGCTGTCGGTGGGTCGCTACATTCCATACCACCAAGCCGCTGCATGCAGTGCCGGTCCCAAGCCCCGATAAAATGGGAGGGTTGCGTCAGGAAAGGCATCCTGTATGGATTGACGGTCTGCTGTTGCGACCCCTCGATGGGAGCAACTGAAAGACTAACAACAACAACATAGTATTTCAGTGTAGAATTATAAATAAATCTAAAAGATCAAGCCTGAGCACTCAGTATGTTTACATGCACAGTTAAGCCGAGTAATGGTTCCAGCTCGGCAAGGGCATTTAACAGGACTACTTTGTGGCTTGTTTTAGGTTGTTGATTTGGAGATCTGAGGATCTGGGTACAAGCCCTGCTGTCAGTGGGTTGCCACACCAGATACTACCCAGCCACTGCATACCCAAGTAAGGGTATCGGGCGTAAAACCTGTGACAAGTTGTTTGTGACCCCTCGACAGGAGCAGCCAAAAGAAAGCTGCGCTGCATGCCCCATGATACTAGGGGAATCTCTTCATATTGCCCTAAAATGTGTCTGACTCCATTGAAAGATTAGGTCACAGGCCAATCATAATGCAAACAGGCCAACCTTCCTTACTGACACCCGTATATGTTGTTAGCAGCTTCTTCCACTGCTACACATCTTGTTCAGCTTCCAGGAGCGTGAACTGTGGAGCATGTGCAGAGCACCCAAGCCGATTTCTGTGTCCGATTAAGTTAGACATGCAGGAATAGCTTGGCTACCCAGTGCATCATCTGGGTTTGCCAGTCTGACTTTGAAAAATTTGACAATTTTGTAAAATGTTTGCATTTATTTTAAAAGTCTAACACAATTAACCAAACACAATGTTGTGTAAGCGTACTGAGTGGCACGTTGCCCCCAATGGATCCTTGAGCAACCATTGCTGCTCCAGGTATCATGTCTGATCATGCACTCTGACCCCAGCTTCATAATGACCTTAGTTATGCAAGAAAAGGCTTTCATGTTACTGTGCAGTAATGTATATGAGATTAATACAGGCTTGTTGTTCTACAATAACTGCAGAAGAATACACTAATAAGCACGTTATTCAGGTACTAAGTAAGTGTGGAATAAATCAGGAACTCAGTTGAATTTCCAGGCCTCGGGACAGAAGGGTTACTTAGGCTTCGGCTCAGGAAACAAGAAAACACAAAAACAAAAAAAAGGACAAAACAACTAAACCAGGCCACTTGAGAAGAACTATTTTGTAACTATGAGGGTCATTTATGATAAAATGTTTATAATGGCATGCAGGATGCCAAAATGCATTATTACACCTGTTGGTTCTGTTTATTTCTTGTGCATTTACTGTATTATGTATTATGAATGTTTGCCATGATCTACACTGCCTGGCCAAAAAAAACACCCTTGTGGGGTCAAATTATTGGCCTGCATCAAGCAGAGATAACAACTATAGAGATTTCTGGGACTGGGACTAAACAGCTGTGTTAATAGGAAAGCCATGTATTAGTAAGAAAAAAGGCTTGTTTGACAAGATTGGACTGTGGAGCAATGAAAAAAGGTCATGTGGTCATGACAAAGGATGTCAGCTGACGGGACACATATATGGAGTTTTTTTTCCCTTATGGTAGGGGAATATTCCTGGACTGAAATTGTGAAAAAGTGGTTCTGAGGCATGAGAAATTCTTGACACCACATTATGCTGATGGTGGTTTTGGCCAGGTACATTTAGGCATTTACGTTTGAGAACTATTTGGCAGTTTTCGTTATCCAGCACGACGTGCATTTATATTTCATTATGTGTGAGGGTTAAGGGCCTTGCTCAAGGCCCCAATGGAGCAGACGTTGGTTTTGAACCTGGGACCTTCTAAACTGTAGTTCAATGCTTTAACCACTGAGCTGTCCCACTATCTACTGTAAGTAGTATTCCTGACACAGTATAACACCAGTAACAGATATCTTAAGCATCTTGATTGACATAGAACGTGATATGGTCAGCAACATGTGTCTACAACTCCAAATGATCTAAAACAAATGATGCTTGTTATAACGTACATACAGTATATAATGTCTTATGAGCGCATTGTGAATGCACTTATATGTTACTATGCCGTATGTCCTGCGTAGAAACTGTCTAAGTCTGGAGTGATGTTGCTATTTTGCCAGGAAGATCTTAAAGAGGATTACTCTTTGCATATTTTCCTCTAATCCCTGTGGAATCACTGGTTTTCTCCCACGTCCCAAAAACTTCCCGCATGATGGATTATCCTTATGATTCACAACTTATGAATGAGTGTGTGCATGATGATGGGCTGGGGTCACACTCAGGGTGTGTTCACACCTCATGTGCTTTAGATCCACTGGAAACAAAAAAATGAATAATAGGTCTTGAAAAACTATCAATGTTCAAATCAAATATGGATTCTGCTGATACTGTAGCATGGATTTGGTACTCACTGGTTAAGTTCAATAGTGAGTTCTGTAAAAGTGATGACGGCGTGATCTTGAACAGCATGATAATATTCAGTGAATATAAAGTCGCTTTGCGTTTGCTCCAACTGCAGGGCGTCGGTAACGCGGAGGACGTTCGGACACAGCGGCATCGCCGTGCACACCTGGTACGCCTGCCCCGCCCTCATCAAGTCCATCTGGGCCATGGCTATCAGCCAGCACCAGTTCTACCTGGACCGCAAGCAGAGCAAGGTCAGTGTGTGTGTCTGTATGAGTGCATCTTAATGTGGACCTGAAGGAGTTGGATCTAGCATTTGGATCTCGCTGAAGGAATGATTGTGTATTCCCGAGAATAGTAACACAATTTGGGATGTGTTTCAGTTTCTTCCACAAGCTGTTAGGAATGATTTCATTGATCTCTAGAGCTTTCTTTCTGTATATCATCGTGTGTAACCTGAATGGTGGTAATTTATTTCATAATTTCTCTAGCGCTTCACATGTGCACACTCGCGCGCGCACCCTTCCTGCACTCCTTGAAGCGAGCAGGAGGATTGAGTTACACTTTTAAAAGCTGGGAAATGTTCGTCTCTCGGAAAATCCTGTCACACACTGCACAGCTGCCTAGCACGTTCACTCAGTGTATCTCTGTGTCTCCCTTCTTTCATTTCTCTCTCTCTCTCTCTCTCGCAGTCGAAAATCCACGCAGCACGCAGTCTGAATGAAATAGCCATCGACCTCACGGAGACGGGCACGCTGAAGACCTCGAAACTCGCCAACATGGGCAGCAAGGGCAAGATCATCAGCGGCAGCAGTGGGAGTCTTCTGTCCTCAGGTTCGTGTGCACACACACACACACACACATATTATACTGTATAGCTCTATGTCTGACGGAATTTGTTATCCGCGCAGTTTAGGGTGTTTTTGAAAGTGTGGGTTAGAGCGAGAACAGCTCTCCACGCTGTTGGTTTTGGAAACGTGCCGCAGTTTCAATTATCACGGAGAAAGAGCGAGACCGATAGGAGAGGAAAGAAAGAGGGAGGAAGGGAAAGACGGTCATGAGCCTTTCGCTTACAGGCCGCACGAGGCCAGAGACTTGAGAGATGAGATCACTGACACAGAGGCTCACTCAGCCTGCACTGTGCTACAGTTCATTTTATGTCATTAACCCTTTCAGACCCACATCAAAGCCTTAATAGACTCTAGTTTTCTGTGCATGAACGATCTCCGTCAAACAATCCTTTATTGTATTTAACTGACGTCGGATTATCAGATCACGGTCACTAGCGTTTATTGGACACTAGTTATTCACCCAAGTTATTTCTGTTTTTCACTGTTTTTTTACTCTCTGACGTCCAATTAGTAGGGGTTGCTAAAGGATGACGACTCATGGTTCAGATCATATCACGGATTGCAACTCAGATTTTATTTTATTTTTTTATTTTTTTTCAGATCAGCAAAAGCAGAGACACAAATATAGTTGGGCATTCCATTAAAGAACTTAGAGGACACATTATTAGAACAACATTCTACATTAGAACAACAGTCAAGATGTCCTATGTATTTCACAAATCCCAGTTAGGAAGCTGGATCAGACCATAGGGTCAGCCAGGATACATCAGATAGGGTTAAGACATTTGCTCAAGGGCTCAACAGTGGCAGCTTAGTGGTGAACCCCCAACCATCTGATCAGAAACCCAAAGCCTTAACCTCATACCACATGGCCATTGTTATATACAGTCCACAAGGTGGGGTAGACCCTGGATGTGGTGTCAACTCATCACAGGGTTCAAGCACACATCGTCACATAACACGGGCAATTTGGAAACACCATTTGCATGTCCCTAGGACTGGAAGGAAACCGGAGTACCCAGAGGAAACCCAACAAGCTCGGGGAGAACACTCCATATACCATATAGTCGGGGAGAACACTCCATATACCATATAGTCCAGAGAACATTCTGAACCCCCAACCAAATGTTTCTTATACCAATAATAGATAGATCTGTGCGTGCGTGTGTGTGTGTGTGTGTGTGTGTGTGTGTGTGTGTGTGTGCGTAGAGAATATGTCCCATGTTACACGCACAGCTACTCGAATCGCGCTCCCCCCCTGGTGTGTGTGGTGTGTGGGAGTCCGGAGGCCCCGCTCCATGCTGTGTATTTACGGCCTGGGAGAAAGGGTTGATTTAGTGGGTGAGGGACAGCGGGATTCGGCTTTGTCCCTACTTTCCAAAACAATAGCCCTCTGTTGTAATGACAGACTGTGTGTTACGACTGTGCGGTGTTAAGTGTGTGAGGGGAAAGACCGAGGGCGATCTTTCTTATCCTGTACGTTCACAAACGAACCTTAAAATCCTTCTCTCTCTTTCTCTCTCTCTCTGTGACACTCATGAAAACTTTAGGGGTGTAACTGAAGTTTAGAATGGTCTATCTAATCTAGAGCCATCTCAGTACTTTGATGTCTGTTTTCCATGCAAATGCAGACATCTGGCAAAATAGCAAGTTCTGGTTTCAGGATTGTTTAAGTTCAAAACAGATAGAAAAGACTGTTACTTATTTATTAATTATTTTTCTGTATGAACGAGGGTCAAAAATGATGTACCTGGTGTCGAAAGTTCCTTCCTAATAACAATCATTACTAGTGATGAGACACGGATTCATCACTACGAGCCTGAGAGTAAATGTCAGGGTACGGAACGGAAACATCCTCAATCGCCGACCTAGAAAAAGTTCAAAATTCACTCATCAGCTGGAAAATTGGTGCCTACAGTTTTCTGGGATTCTCAAGGGCCAGTATTGGAACATTAACAGGTAAACGGCTCAATAATCAACAGAGCTAACGTTATGGTTTTGAGGTCTTAAAAGCTTCCTCCCTATAGTCATCTTCCTCCATCAGACTTTCTGAAAGCAGTCCTACCAGGACAAGGATACACTTCTGATGAAAAAGTGAAGACAGCGGTGCATTCACGGCTTGAACTTCAGCCTAAAACTATTTTTAATGACGGATTTGTTTTTGTCTAAAAGATCATTAAAAACACCAGAGTGCGGATCATTTTTTGATTCACATTCGTAGAACATTTTACGCGACATCAAAAGCTTTAGAAGCTTTAAAAACACACCGTTATTTAGCACGAGCCAGGTCCAACAAATAAAAGTAAAACAGCTTTATGGATTTAATACTTGTATTAAAGGTGCATTAAGGGAACAATTGCTGTTAAACTGACCTTATCAGAACGTTCCACTCATTTCCTTTTAAACTTTTGAGCTCTTAGAATAGAGACACACACACACACACACAGAAACAAAATGTCCTGGACAACAATGAGTAACGCTGCACTTTCGAAGCCCTTCATCTCTACCCGGAAACACGCTCATGCACACGCGCACTTTGTCCATTAATTGTTAGTCCAGGGTGCAACGAGACACACACACGCATATAAACACACACACAAACTCTCAGTGTAGTAAAAAGGTCAGACTTCTTGTGTGCCCTTTATAAATATTCCCAGTCTTACACCTCATTGTTTTCCTTTCCTTTACTAAAGGTTGTCTTTCAACACAAGCTAGAATGTCTGATTGATGTGTGTGTGTGTGTGTGTGTCCGTGTCTGTGTGTGCAGACTCGCAGGAGTCCGACAGCTCTCAGACGGCTAAGAAGGACATGCTAGCGGCTCTGCGTGCTCGCCAGGAGGCTCTGGAAGAAACGCTCAGGCAGAGGATAGAGGAGCTGAAGAACATCTGCATCAGAGAAGCGGTCCGACACACACACACACACACACACACACACACACAAATCTTTTTAGATCCGGTATCGCACTAATCTCTCTTAAAGAACATCTGATACAAAAAACATTTGTATGGGTTGTGATAATCAGAAGCAACAGGAACTAATGGTACCTGGAAGAACCCGCATGAAAGAGTGTGTGTGTGTGTTTTTTGCGTTTCAGGAGCTGACCGGTAAACTCCCCAAAGAGTATCCTCTCGACCCGGGAGAAGAGCCGCCTACAGTACGGCGCAAAATCGGCACGGCCTTCAAACTAGACGAGCAGAAGATCCTCCCTAAAGGAGAGGTGCGTTGAAATTTAACCTCTGACCTTTGACCTCAAGAGTAATGAATATTGACGTGGACTGGGGTGCGTGTTTCAAGTGTGCGTGTGAAACACTCAGTTCCTATAAGCGGGGTTGTCACTCTGAGTGTGTGTCTTGGATGAGGTTTAGAGCGTGATATAAAGGAATGTGTGTATTTTGGCAAACGCGGCTGTCTTTCATGTGGTTTTGAACTTGTACTTATGTGTGTCCTTGCGTTCTGGTGTGAAAGGAGGAAGAGCTGGAGCGCTTGGAGAGGGAGTTCGCGATCCAGTCTCAGATCACGGAGGCGGCGCGGCGTTTAGCCAGCGACCCTCACGTGAACAGTAAAAAGCTGAAGAAGCAGAGGAAGACGTCGTACCTGAACGCGCTGAAGAAGCTGCAGGATATCGAGAACGGCATCAACGAACACCGCATCCGCTCGGGAAAGAAACCCACGCAGCGAGCGTCGCTCATCATAGAAGGTGCGGAAAAACACACACACACGCGAACCCCTCTGGGGCGTGTACACCCTTAATGATAGCCACTCTGCCATAAATGTGTGTATGTACAGTACGCGTGTGTGTGTGAGAAAGATACACTAGGGTAAATATGGGTTTGATCCCCTCTGAGCTCTTTCCTTGCTTATAAAGCTTCATTAAGTGAATTATTAAGGTGCGTAAAATCTGCCATGCTGAGAGCAAGAGGAAGTGCAGTTACTGTAAAACAGCGTGTGTGTGTGTGTCAGAGAGACCTCCAGTTGGGGTGTGAAATTATTTAAATTCCTAGACACACCTAAATAAGACTGACATGGATAAAGACATGTACATTAAGCCGTTTATTCATCTTAAGCAGCCTGAGGAAAGTGTGTGTGAGAAGGAGTGTGTTGTGGTTTCAAGCAATGTGTGTTTCTCTCTCTCTTATGCAGAGGCGAATATCGGCTCAGAGGACAGCTCTTTGTCTGACGCTCTGGTGCTAGATGATGGTGAGTCTCTCACACACACGCGCACACACACACACACACACACACACACACACACACACACAATAGTGCCTGATAAACTCTACCTAGTAGCACATGCTGCATTCCGGTGTGCGTCTTGACCTCAGGATGCTGCTTGTACTCGGGCAGCTGTCACTGATGGGACGTTTCCATAGTAACAACAGTGTGCATATTAAATTTCACTTTATATCCATACAGTCACCTACATGTCTTACAGTCAGTCTATCGCTGTCATCCATCAGCATCTAACAGAGCTGTCGAAACCTGTTAAAACGCCATTTAATAAGTCACAGGATGCAGTAATGTAATGTAATTAAATATTAACGAGCCTATAAGAGCATGTAGTATTAGACAGGGTAAAAGTTAGCATTAGTACGCTGTGCGTTTTATTTATATAACCTCTAAAGCTAAAAGCTTTCCAAATGAAAGACTGTCCACTTAAAGTCAGGAAGACAAAGTAAGAGAAGAAAAAATCTGTGAGACAAGAACTAAACATCACCATGACTATCATCAGTGAAGCATGGTGGTGGTAGCATTACTGCGTTACTCTAGGAATCTCACTACATTATATGTGTCCCTGTTTGTTTTTCTTTTCTTCCTGCCCTCAGATGACCCCCAGGTAGCAGGAACGCCCACCTTTTCTCCGGTCTCCTCCCCTCATAAAGGCCTTCCTCCTCGACCTCCGTCGCACAGCCGGCCTCCTCCTCCGCAGTCTCTGGAAGGTCTTAGGCACCTGCACTACCAGCGCAGCGACTACGACAAATCTCCAATCAAACCCCGCATGTGGAGTGAGAGCTCCCTCGACGAGCCCTATGAGAGGGTGAAAAAACGCTCCTCCCACTCCAGGTATATGCTTTATGCTTTTATTGATAGAGTAGTAATATTGCATAGCATCGAGAATGCATTATAAACACATATTTATTGCTTGTTGTCATGGTAATATTGACACTAAATCTCAGAACCTGCAAGCATTCGGTCTAACTAATTCAGATTAACTATAAAATAAGGATGTAAAGAGAAATAAAAGTTGTGCTTAATTTTCAGGCATCCTCCGCTTTGTTCTTCTCACATGGTCAGTATGTACGGAAGAGAACTAGGGCGACCAGAGAAAAATATTTGAATTATGACCTTTTTTTGCTCAATATTTTCCTCAGTTTTTGTTTTTTTAGAATTCTGATTTTTAATTAAGAATTTTTTAATTAATCTTAAAAAGATTAAAGTCAGAATTCTTAAAAAAAAAACAAAGCTAGAATTTTGAAGTGAACATCATAATTGTGGTAAAAGCATCATAAACGCATAAATGATTCTGAGATGAACGCCAAAATTAATCTCAGAATTCATAGATTAGCATCAGAATTCTGCGGAAAAAATTAGAAATCAAATTTTTTTTTTATGTTGTCTCTAAACCTTTTCTGTATGTTTGTATGTATGCAGCAGTCACAGGCGGTTCCCCAGCACGGGCAGCTGTGAGACAGGAGGCAGTAACTCTTTGCAGAACAGCCCAGTGCGCACTCTGCCTCATTGGAACAGCCAATCCAGTATGCCGTCTACTCCTGACCTGAGGACCAGGAGTTATGTCCATTCAGCCAGGTATATATACACGCACACACACACACCATACACACACACACACACATGCACCAATATTTGCAAAGTGACACAGTTTTATGGTCATCTTCCTAATATTCGAACCTCTGTCTCTTAGCCTGTCTCAGCCTTTTCGTGGGCGGAGCTCCAGCCTGGAGTCTCAGGGGAAGTTACTGAGCCTAGAGGCGGGACCAGAGGCGGAGCTTAGCCCAGATCTTTTCCTGTCAGGGCCGCAGCGAGCAGGAAGCAGCGGCTCGGTAGTGCCAGATGATTGCTCATCATGTACCAGCCACTCGAGTTCCGAGCACTGCTGCCCGCCAGCAGGCGCCAACCCTAACTACCGCACCCTAGCCGAGGACTCACCTTCTAGAGCACGTCAACGTCAGCGTCAGCGCCATAAATCCGCCGGCAACCTGGGCAACTCCAGCTCAGGCAGCATGCCGAACCTGGCCGCACGGAACGGAGGGACACCAGGAACAGCCCACCAGGGCGTCTACCTGAACAGCCAAAGCCAGCCCTCATCACAGTACCGCATTAAGGAGTATCCACTGTACCCGGCAGGCAGCAGCCCCGGCGCTGTGGTGGTCCGCAGTCTGGAAAGCGACCAGGAAGGCCACTACAGCGTCAAAGCACAGTTTAAGACGTCCAATTCGTACACAGCCGGCGGCCTCTACAAGGAGGGATGGGGGTCGGCAGGGGAGGACGGTGAGGGCGGCAGTGCCAGCGGCAGTGCCAGGCTCACACCCTCCAGGTCTCAGATAGTGAGGACTCCGTCTGTAGGGAGGGAGGGAGGAGGGAACAGAGCGGCCGTGTCCGAGGAGCTACGGTGCTGGTACCAGCGGTCATCCGGATCGATTAAAGAGCACGCACGTCTTACGCACACCAGTTCGGGCACGGGGAGAGTTGGCACACTCGCTAAGGGCTCACCGGGTAAGACATCCTGTCGATTAGGTTTCGTCTTCATGTGGAATGACGTCTTTATGGGTGTAGCTTTATACTGCCCAAGACAGAAGGAGTGAGATTAAAGTCAGACTTCTGAGGGAAAAAAAGTAATGATTCCGAGATGAACGTCATAATTCTTAGAAAAAAGTTGATCTTAGAATTAAATTAGAATAAAATTGATCTTAGAATTCACAGATTAAATTCAGCCTTCTAAGAAAAAAGTGTGTGATTTCTGTGATTAATCTCAGAATTTAGAGATTAAAATCAGCCTTTTGAGAAAAAAAGTAATGATTCTGAGATGAACGTGAGATGATTCTCAGAAAAAAGTCACAATTTTAAAATAAATCTCAGAATTCAGGAATTAAAGTCATAAACTGTGCATTTGTTTTCAATAGACTTTGTATGATGTCTCTGTCAGTCTAATCCTTCTTTATTTATTCTTTTTATCACTAATATTTTGCTAGATTTAGCCTCCAAACACATGAAATAGCTTTTTTTATTCAAATACGTGCTTGGAAGTTATTATAGTTAAAAACTCTTTGACATATCACAAATAAGCTGTATATTCTGTTTTGATTATTCAGATTTCATTTAAAAAATGAAACAGGGCAAACAACTATATGTCAGAAATAAAATGCAGTTGTTCAGCCCTGAATTTAGCAACAAGGTTCATGTGGCCAAGAAGCGAAGGAATAGGTCTGTGTCACATGGCTGGAAGCAGTATACAGCAGAGATGTCGAGGTTGACAAAAGTGTTTATTAGTGTAACTTTAACTTAAGACATTCCTCTGTGTGAGGGAGTGAGATGCTGTCAGGGTGGTCTGTGCTCTGTGTGTGGGGGTGTGGATGTGTGTGTGTGTGTGTGTGTGTGTGTGTGTGTGTGTTAGGAGGGGTATAATGGATTGCCCTCTGGCTGACTGAAACACTCTGGGATCTGTTTTACGGAGGGTATCAGTGACAGGCTCGCGCTATATCCGTTATATACGTCATACTGTACATTATTCCAAAAATAAGGGTTCGTCATTGTGTTTCTGTAAATGTGTGAGTATATAATAACTGTGTGTATTTGTGTGTGTGTGTGTGCAGCCGCCTCTCCACACAGCCAGAGAAGTGGAACTCCATGTAGTGAGTTAGCAGCTACGCCACCCTGCAGCCCCCAGCACATCCTCAACTGGCAGAGCGGGTAAGACGGGAAAGTCAGGGTTTGGATCATATTGGATAAGGGTTGTTTTTATTTTTATTTGCTTGCTTGTTTACTTTACATCTGGATATTTTAATATTAACGTTTAGGATTCTATACTAGATAAGCTTTATTGATTACTGTACTGAATTTTCATCGTATCAGTTATAAGAGGTCGACAGCAGTTTATATTAACAGCCAGCTTTAGTGCAATTTGAAACACAGCCCGTGCAGTCGTAACCTCATTGTGAGTTCAGTGATGCACTTCTACCTGGTACAAGTGTTGTCATCAATCTGTTAGGATCATCATCTGGCGTGAGTCTATGAATCCAATAATGGATTTTTTTATTGCTGAACTGTAACTAGGCAGTCGGTGTGAAGCAGGAAGTGTACACTAATGTAAGAGTAGATCATGGTGTAGTACCTGTGGCTTCAGATGTAGTAACAGAGGACTTAGATTTAGTAGTAACATCTAATAGGGACTGGGTAATAGAGGCTATACGTATAGTAAAGGAGGCTTTAGGTGTGGTAATAGAGGCATTGGGTCTAGTTATAGAGGCATTGGGTTTAGTAATAGAGGCATTGGGTTTAGTAATAGAGGCATTGGGTTTAGTAATAGAAGCATTGGGTTTAGTAATTGAGGCATTGGGTGTAGTAGTAAAGGCTTTGGGTCTAGTAATAGAAGCTTTGGGTGTAGTAATGACAGCTTCAGGTGTAGTATCACAGACTTTAGGGGTACTAACAAAGATTTTGGGTGTAGTAACAGAAGCTTTGGGTTTAGTTATAGAGGCTTTGGGCTAAGTAATAGAGGCATTGGGTGTAGTAATAGAGGCTTTTGGTCAAGTAATAAAGGCATTGGGTTTAGTGATAGAGGCACTGGGTCTAGTAATAGAGGCACTGGGTCTAGTAATAGAGGCATTGGGTTCAGTAATAGAGGCATTGGGTTTAGTAATAGAGGCACTGGGTCTAGTAAGAGAGGCATTGGGTTCAGTAATGGAGGCATTGGGTTTAGTAATAGAGGCATTGGGTTTAGTAATAGAGGCATTGGGTGTAGTAGTAAAGGCTTTGGGTGTAGTAACAGAAGCTTTGGGTGTAGTAATGACAGCTTTAGGTGTAGTATCACAGACTTTAGGGGTACTAACAAAGATTTTGGATTTAGTAATAGAGGCTTTGGGTCTAGTAATAGAGGCTTTGGGTCTAGTAATAGAGGCTTTGGGTCTAGTTATAGAGGCTTTGGGTCTAGTAATAGAGGCTTTGGGTCTACAAATATCACCCAAGTGGTACGTGCCACCCAAGACATAATTTTTTTTCCCAGATATTCGGTCTCAACTGCATGGCCTTGTGTCATAACAATAAATAAAGTGTACATGTACATCTGTGTCTTAACCCTGCTAAGCTTAAACACTTCTCTTCTTTCACTCGCTATCTTCAGTCACTGTTCACACAGCTGCTAACCTCCCTCTCTCTCTCTCTCTCTCTCTCTCTCTCTGTATCTGTCTCTGATTGGATCCTCTCTAACCCACTTGTGCTTGGTTTGGCCTGGGTGTGTGTTCCTGTGTGTGTGTTTGGTGTTTTCTTCGGGGCCAGTGATACAGCTGAAAGCTCTCCTACTGAGGACCGCTCTCCCTCTCACCAAAGCACTGAACAGTAGAGAGGTACTCTTACCTTCTTCCCTCTCTCTCTCTCTGTCTCACTCTCTCACTCACTCTTTGCATGTTGACTTTTGCACTTTCGTGCTTTTTGTATATGGATTGAATGCTGATGAGATATTAACCACATGAACTCGCTCGTGTAAGAGGAATACTTCGTCTTTGAGCATGATTAACGCCGAACAGTTATCCCTGACCACTGCCCGCTGTTTCGAACCTCGTTTCTTGTTGTTTTGTGCCAAAGATGGTGGTCATGCGTTTTTAAAATTATTTGAAGGATGCCACATTGAAATTCATGAGCTCTATGTATGATGTAATGTTTTGGGGAGGGGTTTGAACAAAAATATCCATATTCATACTTGGGCCTAGTGGGATAAAAACATCTGGATGTAAACGGTTAGAAAATATAATGTATTTGTTTAATTAGATTATCTCCGTATAATAATGCTGATACTCAAGCTGCATGAAATGATGCCATGGAAATGCTTTTGCTCTATATGACTTTTATTCTTATAATGAATGCACGAGCATAATATGACAATGTATTTTTGTTTGCGTGCGTGTGTGTGTGTGTGCGTACGTACATTTTGTTTTTTTCACAGATCTTTCAGCGACAGCTGTTTCCTGAGCAGTCCCCTGTGCTCCGAGCTCGCCGACGTGCAGTGGTATGGACACGAGAAGGCCAAGCCGGGAACTCTTGTCTAAACCTGTCCCTCCATCCCTGTCCTGCTTCGTCCCTTTTTTTTTTCCTGGAACAGTGTTCTCTGGACGAATCTGTCCACAGGCTGGACCTTAACACGTAAATCAGACATACCTACGGCTGGAGCCAACACCTCTTCATCTTCTCTCTCTCTCTCTCTCTCTGAGTGCATATCCAACAATACAGTGGCTCTAGACTTTGGGCTCATGGAGGTCAGAAGGAAATGGACTAAACCAAACCTCTGAGTTGACTTTGCTGACCCTCCCCACTGCGTCTTGTATAAACTCTGAACTGTGACCCAGTTAGCTGCCAGCCAGTTGCTCCGTATGCACAAAACCTTTCATCCAATCCCATCGCTGGAGTGATACACCAGAGGTGTGGCCTCTCTGTCTCTCTCTCTCTCTTTTGGAGATGTGTGCGTTTCAGTGTGTGTGTGTGTCTCTGTGTGTGTCTATGCGCATCCTCGTGACCCCCATGTACTGTATGCGTACTCGAACACACTCATCAGCCCGTAGTTTTTGCATAGAAGATGAGAAGCACACACGCTCCTGCAGAACATCGCTGTCGGCCCTTTTCTGTTTCGTAACCTTCACGTGCGCCGTTCTGTTGGAGTATAAACGCGATGAATCACGAGCCCCGGTCCAGCAAATGAACCATAGATCCTGTTTTGTAACATTCATTGAAAGCATGTGCGTGAATAAGTGAGACCACAAGACCACAAAAAAAACACCCTTTTTTATATGAATCGTTCAAGAAGAACAGCATTATTGACATTTTTAATTAAAACAACTGACATTCAGGAAATTCAGACATTCGAAATATAGAGATACAATAAATATACACAAACAAAGGACAATTGTGACATTAATACATTTATGATTTTGGAGATGAGTGTACAAACTACGTACAAAGATTCAGGTAGTAAAGAAGCTTTTCTGAATTTCTGAAATCTCCACCTCTTTCGTATTTAAGTAGTATACTATGAGCAAAAAAATGATATAGAGGTTACAACCGGCCATTTTATATATAGGACATGATTAAAATTACTGTTCTGCTTACATGACTAAACACCAGAACCAGGGATATTAATATGAAACATTATTTAAGAACAAGTACCTATAGTTGAACTTTAATAGAAGTTAATAAAGTGGTTTGTGTTTTGTTCCATCTGATTTAGACTCCGATTTTGGATCCTGTATGTACTGTACAAGTCAGTTAGATTAAATGAAAGTTGGTAGTTTGTCATATAGTTTGATCTCAATTCATTATATGATATGTTGCAGGCAGGTCCAAAGTAATAACTGCATGAACAGGATTAAAAACAAAACTCTAGTCAGTTAAAATTAAGAAACGTTTTGGGAGGTAAACTTTTCAAGGTTAAATCAGGCCATTCGTACGTTGGCTTTAAACCCAAAGAAGCGCTAGACACATTTAGGGATTAAGTAACTGGCATTGTATTACACCAATACCATGATATGTGTTCACTGGAGATGGGGGGAACATCTATTCAGATATGCATCGACCAGGCTGATTTTTTAAAAATGATTTTTTTTATTAATAGCTGCTTGTATTTGAGGTGGTAAAATGTTTCCTCTATAATGACATCGGCAGGTGGAACATCATCCTGCGGGGTACAAGCAAATTGTTTAGAATTGTAACAAAATCAAAAAACAATTTTGAATTTTTGATCGATTCGAATCAGCACCTAGGTATCGTGATAATATCGTATCGCGTGGTCCCTGGTGATTTTTATCTATAGTGTTTTCATAACAACATGTAAGAAATTAGCATTAATGCATTAGTGGTGTGCAAAATCCTTTCCACTGACCCCAGTTAGTCTGTGGTAGTTCAGTTCTTACTGGTTTTACTGGCAGAACAATATATTAATCAAATACTAGCAGACAAATGGGGTGTGTGTTTGTCCAGGTGTTCGTTGGTTGTCACTGCAGGACCGCATCTACGGTTGAAAGTCGCAAGTTGACTTTTTTTTTTTTTTGCAAAGGGTGATGATTTTGAGGCTTGTGGTCGCCATTTATTTGTTTTTTATTCCCAATTTCTTTAAAAGCTCTATCAGCTGTTTCCTAAAAGCCATGTGGTGCCATAGTTGATCTGCTGTTTTAAGGGAATCGCGTCCCTGAGCGCTAGCTGGAGGTGAGCTGTGTGTTAGCGTGACCTTCTCAGACACTGAACGCTGGAAGTACTGTATGTGCCACTCAGTCTCTCGGGCAGCTCCACCAGCCTGCTAGCCACCATGGTGCTCTGAGCCTCTACTGTACCGCCCTGTACTGTACGCCGACGAATTACAAATCCTGTAATCCCCTCGCTCTGAGCTCACAAGTGATCCTCTACCTAACATCTTCAACATAGGGACCTTATTTTTAAAAAAGAATTTACTTACTGACGGAGTTTTTCTGTACTGCATGCAGACTGTTTGTACTCACCTAGGGATTGGATGAAACTATAAGAGCACAACGTAAAGGGGCACACATCATACGGAACAGCCACCGACCAACAAACTTCTCTCTTATTGATCTTACCTCTGTGCCATTTCAAGAGACAGCCTAAGCATTCCAGTATACGAGCAGAATACACACACACACACACCTGGACCTCGGTTCTGAAAGCAGACAAAAAAAAACCTCCACACTCACTTAGGCTCTTAGACAGGGAGGAAAAAACACAGGGTGTTTGTGTTTTTTTTCTAGGCAGCAAGATTTTTAACACGACGGTGCTCTTCTCTTCAATCTGTCTCACGTAACGGGAAAACACGGCAAGCCATACAGCAACAAACCACGTCTATATACACACGCCGCATGGTACAACATCACACACACTCGGAAATGGACACCCTGCAGCAAAGGACTTCAAGAGATATCTGAAAGCACATTGTTTTTTTAAGTATATGTATTTCCATTACTACAGTGTATGTGCATCGCGTGCCATCAGACTCTTCATAACGGAATCCAAACCTAACATCCTAAAATGTGAAATCAGTCTGTTTGTGTGTTACTTTTGGGGATTCGAATTCAATCTTTTTATCCTGAACAGTGTAAAGCCGAATCTCTTCCAGGCCTGGATGGTGGACTGCAAGTGCAAAATATGTTAATAGATTATATTAAAAAAATAGAAATAAAAAGCAAATCAAAGCACAACAAAATTAAAACCAGAACCAGCAAATCAGAAAAAAGCAAATCTGAATAAAACTAAACGAAAATCACAACAAATCTGAAATCAACAAAATTTAAAGCAATTAAAAACAGAACTAGAATTGCAACGAGTAAAAAGATAAAACAAACCTAAAATTGCAACAAGAAGTTTGAAATAAGCAAAACAAAAATTAAAAGAAAAAAAAAGAAAATTGCCGCAAATCAAAAACCTAACCTAAAATCGTATAGCAAATAAAAAGAAAAAGCAAATCAAAGCGCAACAAAATTAAAACCACAATCAGAAAAAAACTAATTTTAATAAAGCAAAATGAAAATCACAAAAAAATCTGAAATCAACTAAATTTCAATTGCAACAAGTAAAAAGATTAAACAAACTTAAAATCGCAACAACAAATTTAAAATCTGCAAAACAAAATGTGCAACAAATTTGAAATCAACAAAATTAAAATCGCAAAATCAAATAAGACAATTGAATATTATAACAATTTTTTTAAGTGTACAAACTTAAAATCACAACAACAAATTTAAAACCAGCAAAACAAAAATTGCAACTAAGAAAAGAGATTGCAGCAAATCTGAAATCAACAAACCTAAAATCATATAACTAATAAAGAAATAAAAACATTAAACAAACCTAAAATCGCAACAACAAATGTAAAATCTGCAAAATAAAACTCTTAGAACAAATAAGACAATTGAATGTTATAATAAATTTAAAAAATGTACAAAACAAATTCGCAAAAACAAATTTGGAAGCACAACAAAACTAAAAATGCAACAGCAAATCAGAAAGAAAGAAAAAAATCACAAGTCAGAAAAAAATGAAAACAAGAAAATATAAAACTTAAACAAAACTGAAATGAAAGCAGAAAACGCAACATAATCAGGAAACACCTCAGAATAACAGCAACAGTAAAATTAAATGAACCTAAAAAAAAACCTGATGGTGTTTATTGATCATCACATGCTTGTTTCTGATTGGACACAAACTGCAACTATTACATAGAAAACCTACACGTTAGACCTGAGGAGTTCTGAAAAAGCTTCCTTCCTTCCTTCAGATGGATTTTCTGCACTTCCATAATTATATTCCTGCTGTGCGGCGGCGACGCTGTACAGCACTTTGCAGCTGTTTTCCACTCTGACTGGGCCTTGGATACGCCGTAGCCAATCAGCAACGAGCACGTCATGTTGCCTAAGGAGCTTCTTTCTGTTCTTGAGGATCATGTTAAGGTGTTTCCTGATTCGCTGTTGCTTTTTTTTTCATATTCTGTTGGTGTTTTCTGTTTTCTAATTGGGTTGTTAATGTGTTTTGCACTTTCAGCTCACCGTAGGCTTGAGTACAAACTCTCTAGTGGTAAAATAGACCTGTAGAAACAGAGATAAAGACGTCCTTAAACCTTTCACGTGAAGATGCCGTCTCATTCCCGCAGTTTTGTGATTCGTATCTCTCCACTGAGAAATGAGAAAACGTGTATTCTCTCCTCACACCCTAGTTCCTACCTGTATTAAATAACAAGCCTAAACCTTTTATAACAAAAGAGTAAACTAACACATTTATCAACATATATGGAAAAGACTATGGGAACCTGTTTGGGTTATTTTACAAGAAGAAAAAGATGAAAAAAAATGAAATGTTCAAATGTTTTAATTTTTTTTTTAATCAAACAGTATTTGTTTTATTTCCTTTTTTTTCTCGCTATGTCAGGACAAAGTAACCCTTTCAGGTGCTACAGGATGACCAGTTACTGCGTTGTTTCCTAGCTGTAGACTTTTCCTAACTGTTGTCAATAGTTTTAATACGAGTTGTGCAAAATGAAGGATGTTAGTTACTAAACTGTGTCGCTCACTCCCTCATTCCTGACAATAGAGCATGTTTTCATCACTTTATGGGGTTCAAAATCGGAAAATAACCGCACACGTTATAACAAACGGTGTTGTAGGGGGAAAAAATTAATTAAAAAAAAAAACAACAGTGTGGAGTCGTTGTGAGAGAATAACAATGAGTTCCACAGTTAATTTATTCTTTTTCTATTCAGAATTTGTATAGTAACTTTACATTTTTCAAAAACCGTGTTGTTGGCAACTGAATCTGAATTTTCCAGATGAGAAATGTGGTGGTTCTTGAGATTATGAAAATAAATTATTGCTGAATGTTCTTTAAACCTTAGCGTGACTTTTCTTACATTTGTTTTTCATTCAGATCCAAACATTTTTTCCGAAAGGCATTAATATGGTGCAAGTGTAGAATATTATGAATTCTGAACGTGTAAAAGTCATTATTATTCGTTGGAGAACAGCGAGTGGGAGATGACAGCGACAGCTCGCGCTCTTCAGCCTCTTCGGTATGTTCCCCAAGGTCGTCCCGAAATGAATTTCTGCATGAATATTAATTAAGGAAATTCTACATATGAATACGGCTGGTGTCTGGATGTGCTGTTTGGTTTGAAGGGAATTAAAAACAACATGCTTTGATCTTAATTGAAAATTTTTACCTTTTTACCTTGATGGTATCCAAGCACTAGTGAAACGCTGGGATAAGTGCATTAGTGTAGCCGGGGATTATAGAAATAATAAGAGAAATAAATGACTTCTTAATTCTCATCACTATGTTCTGCTCTTCTGCACAATCTAAAGTCCCGGTTTGACTTGAACACCCCTCGTACACCAAGATTCATTTTAATGGCACCATGTCATCAAGTGAATAAATAAATATAGTGGGTAGCACTTTTTTTCGAATTATGCGTAACAATTTATGTCATATCCCGATACTGTTTAAATAAATTAAATGAATGATTAAACATTATGATTTGCATCATTTGAGGAAGGACTTTACTGCTGGAAACAGTAAAAAACAACAACAAAGAAGCTTGAGCAGGTTTGCAAACTGTCGGAGTGAATCTTTGATGATTTCTGTAGTAAAACTTAAGAGTACGTTTCAGCATACACAGCTGCAACACAGCGTCAAATGAACTTTTACAGTAAGCAAGAAAGTGGAACATGCAGTGAAACTAGAAGAAACCTCTTACTTGTTTTTACCTCCAATATGGAGTAAATTATTACTGGTAGAATTGAAGAAATTTCTGATTTTCATAGATGCCTGATTGTTGGTCTGCTGGTGGAATGTTGACGAGACAAGTAACTAGAAGCCCTGAAATAACCCTTTCTAGATTTAACAGAAATATAGTCCAAGTTATAGAAAAGGAGTAAAACATCAGCCGAATTGTGACCCGTTCGACTGGAGCTTTGTGAAAGGCTGCTTGAACATCTCCCACAAGTGAACAGCAGCGCTGGCTCTTCCTGTATGATGTCACATTAAGGTGGAATTTCTTTTTGGCTTGCTTAAACCCCAGCCAGCACAAGAATGGAGAAAAGACAAAAAGCAGTGTACAGTTTTTGCACACACACTGGAGATCCATCTGAATATCTAAAAATGTCTTTTTACAATTTCCAACAGGTGAATTGAATAATATTGATTATCAATTGTACAAAAACTGTATATAAACTGGTGAAAGGATCATGGGCACTCATTTTGGCACACCCATGCTTAGACCCTGCTGTTCTATAAAATAATAATAATAATAATAAAATCCAGTTTTATAATATATGGCTGCTGTAAAATTTAACATACATCAGTGTCAGGTGACTAAAAACCAAAGGAATATTTTGTACCCTGGTAAGTTTACCAGTCTCGAGGAAAGTGTTGTATTGTGCCGCAGTGGTACAGTACAGTATGTGTGATGTGTCCTGATGCGAAGCAAAAAGGTCTGGTTTATTATTGGCAAAACTGCAAAACCATCAGCAACAACACCAATGTCATTGTTCACACACTTGCTGCTGAGAGTCTCACATTCATCCAGGAACTGTAAAAGCGACCTTCACTAGACAGCACAATAAAGTCAAAACATTCCTGTTGATCAGATTCCCAAGTCAGACTGTAACTGTTTATTGATTTTATGCACAGCGATGTTAAACATACTGACAAGCTCAGCCGGTCTTGAAGCTCTCCACTGTTCTCCTGATTATTGCATTGAGATACGATATACTTTATCGTCCCCTCTGGAAATTTTTCCTGGGTTAGCGCTCCTGCAATACGTTTTCAGGTATCCAAGAAACATAAAAACTTTCACCAGGTGGCACGGTGAGGTAATGGTTAGCACTGTGCCCGCGCACCCCCAGGGTCAAGTGTTCGATTCCCCCCTCGCGGTCTGTGTGCATGTTCTCGCAGTGCGCGGTGGGTTTCCTCCCAGAAGATATAGTGTTCCCAAAGTGCCCGTAGTGTAAAGGAGTGTGTGCCCTGTGACGGATTGGCACCATGTCCAGAGTGTACCCTCTGCCTCGTGCCCAAAGGCTCCAGGTTTCCCGCGCGCCTGTACAGGATTAGCTGTGTGTATTTTTATTCAATTTGAGCCTCGATTTGAAAACTCTGACCTTTAAATTCTTGACATTTAAAAAAATATATTAAAATGTGAATGAAGGCTGGAACCAGAAACATATCTTACAGTAAGGTTTTAGGCAACATGAGAGGTTTTTACAATTCAAACACCACCTGTAATAGGAAACCCCAGTTAGTGTTAGCATTTAATAAGACCCTTGGACATTAGTATGCAATTAAAGCCACAGCACTAGGTCTCCTTTTACTTCCTGTAGTCGCAGCGGCACTTCAAGCACAATAGTGTTTCGGGTGAGTCAGAGGAATTTCCCTTTATTAACCATTAGCCCTCAGAGGACACCAAGAATGTTTGCTCTTCCCTGGTGGAAATCTAAGCTTTACACCTGGCAATTGTTGGTTTTAGTCAACAGCCTAGTGTACAGTACGTGTCCTACAACAGTCATAACGTCTCCTCCGAAGGTTGGCGTTTACATCCTGTGGTCACATTACAGTTTTGTACGATTTCCACACGGATTTTATTCCTCCTCCACAGGCTTCATGTGGTTGGATGGACTGGATACTTTAAAGTGTCTATATTGGAGTTACACTGATCCAACACATCCCTGATCAGAGTTGATGCGCACTTACTTCTGATGAAAAATATGAAGAGCGTTCAAGTCAAAGTGGGATTTTTTTTCCAGGATTTTTTTTTATTAATGAAGGTGTAAAACCTACTGACACTTACAGAAGACTTCAAGCGCGGTAAAGTAGACGTCCACTAATGATGATCCTTGGTGGTTTGGTTGTTCCAGCGAACATTTGGCGTGTAGCACACCTGACCCTTGGAAATCGACGGATTATTTGTCACCAGCTTGTTTAAAGAGGCGCATATTTCTACGGGAACTGTACACCCAATCATTCACCAAGTCCACTTGCATATGACAGTTGGAACTCGTTGGAAGTTATTGCCACATACCCTGTACAGTCCTGACCTCGCTCCAAGCCATTTCCACACTAAAGGAGTTCCTGGGAGGCCAGAGTTTCAGACATGAAGCAGGCAGTCAGTTCATGGGTCTGGTTCACTAAGTAAATTGTTAACACTGGGATAAGTGCATTAGTGTAGTGAGAAATAAATTAGTTCTTAATTCTCATCACTGTGTTCTGTTCTTTTGCATGATCAAAAGTCCCGGTTTGATGGAGAACATACGCTTTTAAAGGTACCATGTCATCGTGAATTACTTCATATAGTGCATAACACTTTTTTTTTTTTTTTTTTAATTATGCATTAAAAATTGATGTCATATCCTGATACTGTGTAAATAAATTAAATAAAATAATTAAACATTATGATTTGTATCATTAAAGGGATTTACTGCTGGAAACAATAATTCCGGGAGCAGAAAGTCACAAAAAAAAACAACAACAACAAGGAAACTTGAGTGACTCACAGCTTGCCTCCAAATCCTGCAATTTTCAGCAACTGATAACTCGCACACAAAACACACACACGTACATGCTAATAAAGTCCAGCTCTTCCTGAACAGCGTTGCCGTAGCAACAGTCCAGACCGTTGCAGAATGTTTCCTTGCGGGCCTTTGACGGCAGCTGGAAGTTCTTCTCTCATGCAGTGAAAGTGTGTGTGTACATGCGTGTGTGTGTGTGTGTGTTCTCCCACATGCCGTGAGAACACAGCGCGAGAGTGTAATGAGGCTCTTTCAGGAACACTGTGTGTATGTGTTTGTGTGTGTTTTCCCTGTTGCTGTGTGAGTGTTTTGGTGTAGCCTCTGGTCATTGGGAGTCTGGGCTTTCTCTCTCAGTCTCGCTGCTACATCTAGGCCTGGAGGAAGGTCAACACATCTGGCCCTCTGTGAATAATTTACATGCATCTGGTTGGAAGAGTCGAAGCTGATGTTTGAAAACGTTTGACGGTGAACAGGCGAAGAAACGACGGACTTTCTTTAAGGGTTATGTGAATCAGGACAGTAATGATGGGAAATTTTTAATGAGTCAGATTATTTAACGAAGCTCACTATAAAGAGTCGACTCTATAAATCTCAGTAATCTCATGGGTTTTTTTGCGTCATATTTGTTATGAAATGCATTTTTGAATTTTTTTTTTTTATTATTTTGCTGAAATTATTGCTGAACGTCCATTAAACTATAGACTATAGAATGTATAGGGTTTTGTCCCTTAACAACTTTTACACTTACTCACTTGGTCCCACTTATCCTGGGGTGCCAATCCATCACAGAAGACACAAGCACGCACAATCACTGCAAAGGAGAAAACCAGAGGACCCAGGAAACTCTGGGTCCGGATTACTGAACGGACACTGCCACGCTGCCCATGTTGACATTTACAGCCAAGACCTTATCCAAGGCGACTTACATTTAACTCATTATATAACCTAGGAGCTTCCAATCAGTAGTCCTACACCTTTACGACAGCCCTACTGTTGAGCTCATGAGCATCAGGACTGTAACCCTATCTGCTCCAGGAGTGCTGTATCCTGGCAGACACTGTGCCCTGACCACAGCTTCCCAACTGGGATACGTAATAAATTATTTCACTGTGCTGTAAGGTTCATCTAACAAATAATTTAATCTTAATCGTAAATAAATATGCCAAAATCTATAAAAGTTAAATGTCCTCCAAAAAAAAAAAAAACTATCATCTTGTGTAAATACTGGCTTTAACATGATCACTGCTCTGTATGGCGCACTGTAAACTGGTTGACAAATTAAGGGAAAAACCAGTGGCAGTATTGTGGTATGATTTGGGTCCTCATTCCTTTCAGGTTGCTTTCTTTATATATATAAAATATATATCTATATATATATATATATATATATATATATATATATATATATATATATATAAAATTATAATAACTTACACACTTTTTCTCTCACTCGGATACCTCAAGGGTCAATAAAATGCAATTTAACACCTAATATGATTTGAAAAGCATTTATTCAGACTGTTGATTTAATAATATTTACATTATATATATATTTACACAGGAGCAGGGTGGGTGAGTGAGTGTGTGTGTGTGTGTGTGTGTATGTGTGTCACAGAGCGTTGTATTCCACACATTTCGAAGGATCTGTGGAAAAATGCTTCTGACAGATTGTCATTAACCTCTTCAGACCCTGAAGAAACAGAAAGAGAGAGAGAGAGAGAGAGAGAGAGAGAGAGAGAGAGAGAGAAAGAGAGAGAGAGTTAGACACACAAACACACATTGTGTTTAAACAATTAATTCAGTTGTTAATTTTGACTGAAGTCTCATACGTTCACACCATGAACTGACCTGAATGTATTTCCGCTGGGTTTCGTCATTGAGGACGTGAGCGACGTGTTTGGAGAAGATTTTCTCTCGGCCAGTACGCGCATGGATTCCCACCATGGTCACACCGATAGGCCACGGAGCGTTCCCTATCGCCATCTGCAGGTACGCATCATTCGCCTGAGTGCAAAAACAGAGCAGAATCGGAACATCAATAAAGACTCAATGACTCCGTTTCTAATCAGGAACCTGATAAACATTAGAGCTGTTAGTTACCTAGACTTTGCAATCATTTTTTATTTTAATGCTCGAAATTGTTACAGACTTCCTAATCCATCTGGCGCAAATTACAACCGTCAAGACTTCTTTCTTGCAGATCCTGCGATATGTTTCCCATGTGTTTGGCTCTTTACAGCGCAACATCCTGTAAATTTCATTTTCTAGCCAGATTAAGTTGAAGGTAATATGTACCACGTGGAGAAAGCACCTGCAACCTGCCAATATGCTCTACGCCCAGCGTCGAGACCAGATTCAAGAGTTCTAACTGCCAACTTTACAGTAGACTACAGTTAGAGGACTTATCTGGCACTGCAGGTTCTACAGACACAGGGAAATCTTAACCAGATGCTAAATGATAAAACTGAAACGCTACCAAATTGGATCCGCTGCTCCTGGCGTTCTCCTACAGGACTCGGATACAAAGCGTAATTCATGATTCTTATCCCGACCTGTGAAACAGCACTGCATTCTTAAATTCAACATTCTTTAGTCATTTTTAGATGTTCAGCTGGCCTGGGTTTAAACAAGCTAATTAGATTTTTTTCCCCCCTATAGCGACCTCATATAGGAAGAGCCCCTTCCATGGATTGTTGCTCAGCTCTGGAGTGCACAGACAGAAGAGGAGTGAAATTAAGAGAGACTGAAGTATAATTTTTTTTTTATCATTATCTGAGGGGTGTTTCAGCTGGAGTATTAACACACGCACACACTTTGCGGGGAATATAAAGTCGTTAACGTCGTAAATTTGTTAACGATATTGTAAAATATAAGACTTTTAATGCATCCTAGTATCGCACTTATTTATAGCGGTATGAAAGCATGTCTCTTTGTTCTGAGATCCCAGATATGAAGCGGTTAAACTGATTTGTTCACGAAAAAAAAGGTTTGGGAATCATCATGTGTTCCTGGTTAGTGGACGTTTCTGCCTTACTATTCTCCCATGAAGCGCAATCCCTTCCTGATTGCCGAGTGCCAGACCCTGACTGTAACCGAGGCAACAGAAGGCTGCATTTCTTTCAATGTTTTTTTTCCCCTTCTTTCTTTCAGGATCTGTTGAGACTTCCTGGTTGATTTGGGGAGATGTTTGGCATTTCAGTCACTAATGAGCAGATTACCTGACAAATTTACAGCTTATGACTTGAACTGCGGTCATCTTTGAGCAGCACAGAGGACTTCTAAACTCTCTTTTCTTTCCCCCCTGACCTCTTCTTTTATCATGGTGTAAAATGCTGACTGAACCTTTGCACTGGAACTTGATGGTAAGCGTTTCTATGATTTATCTGGGTGAGGGTGGGCTCTAGTGGGGATCGTCCATGCTCAGTCACAAGCGATAAATATGTAACATGTTAAAGCATGATGTGGTTGGTGTGTTTTAACCAGCTCTCAGTGAAACCAACGACTTTTATATACAAGTGGTGTTCAAGTCAAACCGGTACTTCATTTACCTATGTGAACTGTATACACAATCATTCACCAACACCACTTGGACATTACAGGAACTCGGCTGGAAGTTATTGCCTCAGTCCCTATACAGTCCTGACCTCGATCTAAGCCATTTTCTCATGTTTGAGCCGTTAAGTTTCTGTGAGGAAGCAGGCAGTCCGATCATGGGTCTACTGAGAAAACTTTCTACCTCGATGGTATTTAAGCACTAGAGATACGCTGGGATATGTGCATTAGTATAGGTGTTGGTAGATTAAAAGTCCTGGATTGACTTGAACACCCCGGGTACACTTCACACATTCTGTTAATTAAACATTACTCACCTTTACATATTCCCTCTGCAGCATGAACTTAATGATGTCTGTGATGGATTCTTTAATATCTGGAGATAAAGTCTAAAACAGAAAAAAAATGCCAGTTAAACTCCCTGATCTCCCATCGTTCCAAAGAGAACCATCTACAAAAAAAATAAAAAAATAAATTTCCAAAATCAAACAAACAAAATATAAAAACCAGTACCTTCTTGCTCAGTTTTCTGAACAGAGGCTTTAGATAAGACTCGGTCTGTTTCTGCGTCGCGCTGGCCAGCTTTCCCTGTACGCTCCGCTTAATGTGGTACTCTCTGCTGTTCAGGTCTTTAGCCCAAACACCCAGCAAGAACTACACACGCAAATACACACAATGGCAATCATGTGTAAAATACTTACAAATATCTTACACTTTAGGGTAAATGCAAAACAACGCAGTTAAGAACTTAAATCCCTTAAATTTTCTCTCTCCTCATCATATTTTGGCATCATATTGGTCCTTAGACCTCAATTCTTAAAGTTTAACTCGAATATGCTTCAGAAAGCAGTTTATTGATAGTTCTACTTACATCCAAATAGAGTTTTACTTACTATGAAACTCCAGACATATATATTTTCATATTATTCTGTTTATGTTTTCAATGACAAATGGGAAACCTGTCCAAATTATGTTCTTTCTAAAACACGACTCACCCGCATCACTTTTTCTATAATGTCCATGTCTTTCATGTCGTTTCCGGTGCCTAGAGATTCACCCAGTGCCTATGGGTTACAAGACACATCTTAAAACAACAACATGCTTATTATATTTTTAAAAGAAACATTTTTTTACCTGATTAATTCTAATAACTATTAACGATAGTGTGTTTTCTAAGTTGACCCACAGCACCACCTGCAGGCTCAGAGGTGAATCCATTCAACACAACTTCCAACTTGAATGATTTTTTTTGCTACAGGTCACTACAGATTCACAAATCATGCTGTTCCTTTGGTAAGATCATGGCTTATTAAGGTGTGCATCATGGTGATCTGTAGTGATGCAGATTTTATAACACATAAGCCTGTTGTACATCAGTTTTTCGTGGCCCTTAGTAACGAATCCCAAGCAGCTGTCATCTCAGTGCTCCCTCCACACCACACTCATGTGATGTCTAGACATAATTTGGTAAAAAGTGTGTCTCTGACCAGGAAGTGTAAGTCTTTTACAAGAATGCTTTAAACGCTTTTAAAAGAATGCCTGTTTTTCCCCCTCTTTCCTTTATTTAATAGATTTCTAATCTTTTAAGCAAACCTTAAGCCCATATTTACCAATTATGTGTTTTGTTTATTTTATTGCTATCTTATTGTGATTTATTTTAGTGCTATATAAATAAATGTTGATTGATGAACACGGTTGAGATTTTCCTACCTCCAGCTCCTCGATAGTGGTGTTCTCTTCATGCACTTTAAGGTCGTCCTGTGCGTCTGGATCTCCAGCCTCCTGCCCTCCTACGATCTCGTTCAAATACTGCTGATCGATCTTATCCATCGCCGCCTTCAGATCGTTCCTCAGACCCTAAACACGGCCATTTGATCGAGACACACACAAAGTCAGAAACGTCACCGTTTCTCTTTAATTTTATGAAAAAAAAATCAACCCGTGATGTCTTGCCTTGTTCACTTCCGGTGCGAGGATCTCGATCTTGCGGAGCCTCTGAAAGGCATCGTAGTCAGTCTCTCCGAAAAGACGCACCGGCTCTCCGCGCTCCCTCAGACGCCGGATCACCTGCACACAAGGTACATACGTTCGATACACCGGTCATGACGTACAGCAAGGAGTAAAACGGAACGAGTAAACCGTTTACACGTACTTCCTGTCGAGAGAGGGTCATGGGTAACTTCTCCTCAGTGAGCTCCAGCTCTAAGACGGGGTTGGATGAGGTGGACGGCGTGGTTTCCTCTTTCTGCTGCTTCTTCTCCTGGTAAGGATAAAGAACACACAGGCACAAATGATCGATCGGTCATGCCTTAGCTGGGAAAAAAAAAAAAAAAAGGGGGAAAAAAAAGGGGCCTGGTTTATGCTTCATGAAGCTTCCACTAAAACGAACCGTGTTATAGTCTTTCAGATCAAGATGATGATCTTGGATACCTGTCTAACAAGATGGCGGTAGAGAACCATGGTAAAAATACTTAAGCTGTTTCTTCTGCGGCTTTATATTCAGTTTGTACAGAATGACAGGAAAAGGGAATTTAAATTTTTTTACCCAATTTCAAATCAGTAATTAGCGATCAAATTATAAATAAACCTAAACCCAGAAACACAAAAATCTTGCTCTTCCACTCACATTTAGTAATTTACAGACTGTAGAACCCACAAAAGCAGTGTACGGCTCACCGCTATTAGAGTAGACGTAGCGTTTACAAGACTGTGCATACTATCGCTTTCAAAACAACAAGGGCAGGTGAACTAAATGTTAAGATGCTACCCGTGCACATTTACATCAACCAACATCAACAGCGCTCTGCTCAAAGTTCAACGTCTCCCCAATCCTCTGCTGTTTCTTAATCAAGCCCGGCCTTCACGCTCTAGGATTGGCTTCTATTTCAGAACCCTTGCGATCTAACAAATCATAAATGAAGCTGAATTCTTGAAAGCATCACAACGCAGAAAGAACGAAGCAAAAAAATAAAAGGCTGGCCCTGCTGATCAGTAGTAATCTCAGTTGATCTTTCAGTTAGCCTAATTTCTCTTTATGCACTACAGCTTTAGCTGTTATTAAGTGTGGTTAAGTCTGATATTTTAATCTCTTTACAAGATATAGAATATAATGTATCTGTACAAGTCTAATCGACACATCACATGCATCAACATCTGCCCGTTGTTCAGTGATCTACCTTTTCATACAGGTCTTGTCTTACTCTGTCACCACCTCTGCTATTAGGCTGTAATCGATTCAACAATGACCCTGATTCCACTTACCCTTCTTTCACACAGAACGTTGATGGCACAGTGTTCCTGCACTAAACCAGCTGTGTGAATAGCACTAGCAGCTCCAACACACCACTACATACCTACTTCCTCCATAACATTAAAAAAAAAAAGCTATGACACTTAAACCCCAATATACCATGAAGTTAAACTAATCGTTTAAACTAAGCGAGACAGCACTGTGATAAATGTATTTAATAACTGGGTTTGTTCTCAGACACAAGCAGAGCTTTTGATTTTATTTACTTTTTTTTTTTTATTCACACATCGATCCTGCTCACTCGCCAAAGACCCACTTCAGATGCGGCACTTTCAGGGAACGCGATCAAGCTGCGGTGCTTCGCCCTTATCTGAAGTACCGTCTTTGGATAGAAATATAAATCAGGCTTCAACGATCCTCTTCTTCATGCTCTTACGTTACCATCCGTACCGTGTAGCAGTGCAGATAATACACATCTCCAGAGCATGCAGCAGCAGCAGCAGCAGCAGGTAAAACGACTGCGTAGAGCACACTTACCACACAATTCTACAGACATGAATATATACTCAACATGGTCAAAAATTTGTGGACACCAAACTGTCACTTGCACACTTTTTCTGAACGTTGCATGCCAAGTTCGTTCACTCTTCTACAAAGGTTTTCCACTAGATTTCTGAAGCGTTTGTGTTTATTCAGCTACAAGACATTTTAGACGATTCCAACTGTTTCGCAAAAGGACCACATCATGAGCGCGATGGTCAGGTGTCCCTATATTTTTGGCCACATAGTGTACACATTGAGAAACAGTCGTACTTATTCCTGTGGACTAATTAAACCAAACTAAAAAATAAATAATTAAATAAATAATTAAAGAAAGGAAGATGCTGCTGTGGGCTTCATGCAACAGTGGAAACAAATACAACTTAAAAAAGAAATGTGTAAATTAATTGAAGACTGCTTTCTTTAATGCATTAGATTTTAAACAATTCATGCATACTTGGTGCATTCCGCCTGTGTGCACTATACCTGCGTCACAGGCTGTTCATGAGCAACCTGTACACTCGCAGAAAGGAGGGAGAGAGAAAGAGAGAGAGCGGGAGAGAGAAAAAAAAAAGAACAGACATTTCAAAGAAAAAGAGGTTTGAAAGAGAATGAGAAAGGCACGCTCGGTTATCAAGGTTTAAGCTAAAAAATAGTTCACACAAAGTTTGGTGACTTACGTTGTATCCACATCGTTTAAAGTACTCTTCTTCCTCCTTTTTGGCGAGTTCAGCCCGCTTGAAGTACTTCTTTGTGTTCTGGAAAATCATGATGAACAATTTTACCAAAACGCATATGTCTTAGTACACTTTATTGCTGTGCTGCCCGCTGAGGTGTTGATAATTTGCCACCTGTAGGATTATAGAGGTACTGCAGCAATTCACGCAAACATATATAAATTTAAAAAAATTTAACCATGTGTAAAAATAGACAATAAACAACAATCATAACATATCTGAATCAATGTTTTCTTCCCATTGCTAATCTATATATACCGTATATACAAACTGAAATTCTGTTTCTTCTGCCGTTTCAATGTTTGCACAGTTAACACTAAGCAGTGGCTTCATCATCATATTTTACGTCATACTGTGAACATGCCACAAGCGTTCCTCATTGACTGTAACAGTAGACAGCGTTGCCTATGGTGAGAATAAGTACACCAGGCCAAACTCATAGCAACACAATACCAACCCAACGCATACAATTCAAGACAACTAATCAACACTTTAGAATACCCCAGTTAGAGCACAGATCTGAATGCCATCAAATATCTGAGGACTGACCTGAAAAAGCGCTGTTCACCAAATGCACTATGTGTTATATCTGGATAATAAAATGCACCTACTTAGTAGACTCTTTTATATTTATACAGCATATGATGTAAAAATGCAACAATTATAACAAGGTGTAATTATAACGAGGTGGTATTAAAAAGTTTTGAGACTCAGATTCACGTCCTCACTCATATGCCTTAAAACCTGGCAGTAGAATTCGCTATTGATGGTTTGGCCGCTGGGGACGAAATCTCGATGAAATAAATGTCGGTTGTGGGGATGATGAGCTCGTTCACAGTGAAGACAGTTGCTTCGTTTTAGGGTCGTACCCACACACCCAGGTCTCATCACCGGTAATGATTCTAGACATGAAGAAGTTCTTAGCAGACTTCGACGTGTTGAATGACACCTTGAATGACTCATCAAGTTTGGTGCTTCCAGTGACTGTGTACACGGCCTTGTACTAGTGATGGTAAGTTTGTATCATTTTAGTGACTCGGTTCTTTGAATCTCGTTCATCAAAATTAACAAATCTTTTTTTGAGTCATTTAGTTCATTTTGTTCTTTTGATCAGAAATGAAATAAAACGTCGCATTTTCAATAAAAAGACCCACAATACGTCTACATACAAAAATTTCGGCTATAGTTCAGGTTATGAAAATATTACAATGCAGCTGAGGACATATAATGAACAGAATGAGTAGCTCACCTCTCATATCTTCAAGTCCGAGTCGTTCGTTTTTTTTGTTTTGTTTTTTAATCTATTGCACTCTATAGTGTCTATGGGAGTCACGTGACAAAAGAACGACCGACTCGGAGTAGAAGAGTCATTGAGAAAGATGATTCTGTTTCCTGTACATAACCTACCGAGGTTTTGCGATGATTTGCGCATGCGCGCCCAGTAGATAATAAACGAATCACTCTCGGAGACGACTCGTTCTGCTGAGTCACGTTAAAGATTTGTTCAAAAAGAACGAATCGTTCATGATTGTTCACCACTACCTCGTACTGCCATCTGGTACCATGTTACAAAACTCCACCTCGTACATATTTGCTGTAGTTTAGGTGACAAGGTGGATATCCGTGTGAAATGGATTTTATTTAATTTTTTTTTAATGCACGGCATTAGATGGGACTTTTGCTTTTACATGATATGGAAAGATTCATGTAGCAACGTGAGAAGCTAGAAAATGTGTCCGGGACATTTACTGTTTCCTTTCCTCATCCATCATCTCAACCGTTACTGCTTGAAATTAAACATCAAATACAGAATTCAGAATTCAGGGTTGTTATTTCCTGCCCACTGAGCTGCAACAGCACATTAAAGCTAACTCACTGACTATATAGTTAACAAAAAAAACAGCGGTTAAAACCACTCACATCCACGAGCTCTTTCTCCTCCAATAACTTCCGCTTCCGCGCGATTTCCGCTTTCAGAATGTCCATTTTCTCTAAAAGCGCGACTTTTTAAATTATATATACACACAAAATAAAATTAAAGAAATAGAAAAATCCAGAATGCGTGCAGTCGCTCAACGGGAAGTTACGTTTGCAGACTTCCGGTATTAAAAAAAAAAAACGAAACTGGAATTGCGCATGTGCCCTCTAGTGGTTGAGAGATTTAAAATAGCAGGCGTTGATATGACGTCATTTTGCCGAAGCCTTTTACAATAAAAGGCGGCCATATTGAAATCACTCCTAGCATAGAAGTACCATTAAGTTCTGTGTTGTAACATAAAGTATGTGGGAGTTAAGATAAGGAGGGAAGCAATCTCACCTAACTTTAAACTGAACATTTGAAAAATCCAAATCTAGTTTTAATTGTTGGTTACAAAGAGAGCTTTAAATTTTTAACTCAATCATTCTTACTGATCCCTTTCTGTCACAGATCACTCCTGCTGCTCTTCTTCACCTATTCCACCCTGCCTTCACTTTTAGAACCCAATCCCCATTGCTTTGGACACTCACTCATTCATTCATCATCTACACCACTTTATCCTGTATACAGGGTTCAGGGGGGTCTGTAGCCTATCCCAAGAGACTTATGGCACAAAGGCGGAGTGCACCCTGGACGGGGGGGCTAATCCATCACAGGGCACACACATACACACAATCACATGCTCATTCACACTCTGCGGGCAATATGGGAAACGGCAATTAGCGTAACATGCATGTCTTTGGACTGTGGGAGGAAACCGGAGTACCTGGAGGAAACCCACCAAGCATGGGGAGAAGATTCAAACTCCATGCACACAGAGGCAGGAATTAAACCTGGACCCTGGAGGTGCAAGACAGCAGTGCTAACCACTAAGCCACTGTGAAGCCTGCTTTGGACAGTTGACTCTAAATATTTAAACTCCTGTACATATCTTGCTCCACCTTCACATACTTCTCTGGCACTCCTGACCTCCTCATGCAATACCACAGTTCATCTCTGGGCACCTTGTCTCTAGATCTACAAACACACAATGCAACTCTTTCTGACCTTCTTTATAACTTTTCCACCAGGATTCTCAAAGCAAATATAGGGAGTTGTCATGTAATCGGAAACTAAGACCTGTTCTGTATCAACCAATACGGGATGCTCCTAGTTCCATATTTTTGAGAATCCAAGGGAAATCTATGGAAGAGAATTATTCCAGGTTAGACTACTAGGATATGAATAATATAAGATGCTGTAGATGCAAACAGTCTATGGATAAAAGGAAATCTCTTCTCTCTGTCATAGTCTCTACCAAAACAGAGAACAGAGACTGTGCTTCTCATTGCTTGTGACTCACAACCCAGGACAACATCTTGCCATATGATGTCTTGCTAACATCTTGCCATCTTGCCGGGGCACAGCATGCAGGGACAAATAAGGGCAAAATTCAGCATAATGATAGCATTTGGATGATTGGTTTCCTATCTCTAATTTGTTTTCTCTGCAATAACTGATAGATAATTTTTTATATTATCTATCAGTAACAACTGTGATAATTTTTACTACAAAAATTACTTACTATTTTTATTTTACTATAATAATTTCATTTTTACTAGTAAATATATGCTATATACAAATTTTACAAATATTTTACAAATCCAAAGATCTCATATTAATAAATGAAGGTGTTCGAGCCAAACAACAGCACATATCATGTGATATTTCTTAAATAACTCCCCTTCTTTTTTCATTCCCAATTTTATCATTGATAAGAGTGGCAGTTTAAGATTTTAGCTTTTTTGTGATTTTGTTCCAAATAATTTGCTTATCAAGCTTGTGATCTTTCACGAACAAGCCTTTGACACATCCAAAATTGTCTTCAAGTTTAATAATATACAGTAATATAATATGTTGATATAATAATAATTAACATACATCCATAAACAAGACCACTGTCTGTAAGGATTAATATGACCAAGGTGTTATGTTTACCTTTGGAAATGTTTTTAAATGAACTCAAGTCATTCTATGATGCTGAAGTATATAAAAACCAAAATGCTTTAAAGACATTATGTGTTTTAAAAGCTGTTATTACCAATGTTGTTTATTATTTTTAATAGTAGTTGCTCTACCTTTGCCACTTATTTACACTAAAAAGGTATAAGGAACATGCACACAAATCTGGACCCTGAAGGTGGGAGTTGAGTTTGTTTTTAAATAATAAAGTGGGGGTCCACTTTACTACATTTAAATTTTATATAAGAGTTACAACATTGCTGCTGAAGTTAACACTTAATTTTTTCATTCTTTCATGACTTCGAAGAACAGCTCATAGCAAAGTTTTAAATTTCCAATATGGCTCTAGGATCTGCTCTCATGGACAGATGTATTATGTCACATGTTAATTAAATAATGATAATAATATTAATAACAATAATAATAATTCTTTTTATATAGAGCCCTTCTAACACTCAAGGTCATACACAATATGGAAAAAAAATTGACCAAACCTGGTAATTATTGAATTCAGGTGTTTCAATCAGGCTCCTTATCCCTTGTGAAGGACAATCTTAATGCCTTAGCATACATACCTAGAAATCCAACTTTCAAGTTTTTGGCAACAGTTTGGAGAAGGCCCTTTTTTTTGTGAAGGTGCTCGAGTGCACAAAACAAGGACTATGTATAAAGATATAAAATTTGACCGGCCCGCACACAGAGCCCTGTGACCTCAGTGCCATCGAGCACCTTTGGGATGAACTGGAACAGAGATCAGTGCCAGTGCCTGAACTCCTAAATGCTCTACAGTACAAATGGGCACAAATTCCCACAGAAACACTCCACTCACAAGAAGAATGGAAGCTGTTCTAGCTGGAAAAGGGGAACCAACTTCATATTGAGGTATATGCATATGGATACGATGCCATGCAGGTTTGGGCAAATACTTTTGTTAATAAAGTGTATATTTAAAGAAAAACTACGATTAGATTTTAGATTTTATTAGAAACAATCGCAGGAAGAAATTTCTACTTGATTTGATTTTTCGTCCTGTAAACAATTCTGTACTGTAAAAAAAGATAATAATAATAATAATAATAATAATAATAATAGAGTCAGAGAGAGAGAAACAGTGTAAGTCGGAGATTCTTTTGGTTAACAGGTGTGTGTGTGTGTGTGTGTGTGTGTGCTTCAGTGCAAATCTCGGACATTCACATTTGCGTCCCACAAAATATTAGTGGCCGTCAGGTGGCGCAGAGGACCAGATGCGACGAATTAAAAAAAAAAAAAAAAGAAAGAATTAAGCGATTTATTTATTTGCATGAGAAACGAGCGGCCCCGAGGTCTCGCGCTCCTTCATGCCCGGCGCACAGACGCGTGTGTATCCGGGGAGGAGATCCGAGCGCCCGGGCGTCCTGAGCTCTCTGTACCTCACCACTCTGCAGGATTAGGAGTGAGGATGATGAGGAGGAGGAGGAGGATGATGATGGATGGAGTGTGAGACGTTTCTGTGATCAGAGCCTCTGCGCGTCCTCTGGATCCTCTCAGGTCTCAAACATGGAGCTGGCGGAGAGGAGACGCAGCCGCAAATCACAGAGCTTTAAACTGATCAGCGACCCAGGTAAGAGCACAGGGGCTTCCTCAGCACGCAGACAATGAGAAATCAATCACATCCTGCATGTCACAAAGCCCTCCAACCTCCCCAAAGGTCCACAACAGACTCACTCATATATATGTGTGTGTGTGTGTGTGTGTGTATATATATATATATATATATATATATATATATATATATATATATATATATATATGTGTGTGTGTGCCTAAGTGTGTGTGCCTGTGTGTTTGTGTGTGTGACCTCTGAAAAGCACCAGACTGCCTACAGGTGGGATTTTATCTGCGCGGGCACGAGCATCAAGGAGCGCGCAGACTGAATTGCGTCATGGAGTGCATAACACTGATGGAAGCCTTTTTATTATTATTATTATTATTAATATTCAACTGATTTTATGCTAAATACTAAGAAAATCTGAATTGTGTTTATTTTTTGTATATACTTTTTTAAATACTCTATATGGGCACTGGTGGCTCAGTGGTAGGTTTCTCACCTACCATTCAAAAGGCTTCAGAAGGTTTGATTCCCAGCCAATGCCCAAATATATATGGCATGTATTGGATGTACTGCCAGTTGCATCAGAAAGGGAATCCAGTGCAAAAAACTTTGCTAAACTGTTGTGCGTAGGAGTTGGTCTGCCGTGGCGATCCCTTAACCGGAGAACCCGAATGACTTACTATATACAGTATATATAAACCTTACAATGAGGTGAGGTGTATAGTGGTTAGTGCTGTGGCCTTGCACATCCAGCTTTAAGGATTTGATTCTTGCAATTATACTCTTTGGGTGTTCTCCTTGTGCTTCCTGAGGCTCTGGGTTTTTTTTCCCACAGTCCAAAGACATGCAGACTAGGTTAATTGACATATTGTCCATATTTCCTGTAGTGTGTAAATGTGCTTATGTGCCCTGTGATGGATTAGCTCCCTGTAGAAGGTGTACCCCTGCTAATGCCATGAGTTCCCCTTATCATGTGGCATTGTACAGAATAAGCAGTATGGAGAATGTGTACACAACAAAATGTGTATTGTAAAAAGTCCTCAGATGTCATTATCTATCTATTTATTTTTTTCATAATTTAATTTAAAAAGTTTAAATTTAAGGAAACGTTTCTATATTCTAAATTAATTACACATACAGTAAAATATTTTGAGCCTTTTTTGTTTTCACTGTGATGATTATGGCTTATAGCTCATGAAAAATCTCAAAGTATCCAGTACCTCTGAATATTAGAATATTTCATTTTGAGTTTGAGTAAATTCCTAATGTATGAAACCGGTTTGAAGCATACAGTATTCATGAAAAGGACCTTGTGCATTAAGAGCCACCACGCACAAACATCTGCGTTTCTAGTGTCTCCGGTTCAGGAGTGGCTTGACAAGATCTGAAGCATCTTTCGTAAGCTATGGACAAAAATAACTGGACTGTTGCTCAATGGTCCAAACTCAAGCCAATTCTGCATTTCTTTAGGAAATTGCGGTCCCAGAGCCTGAAGGAAGGGTAGAAAGGCACACAATCCAAGTTGCTTGAAGTACACTGTGAAGTTTCCACAGTCAGTGATGATTTGGTGTGCCATGTCACCTGCTGGTGTTGGTCCACTGTGTTTTATCAGGTCCAAAGAAAACAGCTGTCCACCAGTATGTCTGCTGGCAAGCTTTATAAGAATGCCAATTTCTTTTTCCAGCAGGACGTAGCACCTGCCCGCAGTGCCAAAAGTTGATATTACGGTGCTCAAGAACTTAGAGAGCTTATGGGCTATTGTCAAGAGGAGGATGAGAAACACTTGACTTAACAATACAGATGAGCTGAAGGCTACTATCAAAGCAACCTGGTCTTCAATAAAACCACAGCAGGGCCACAACAACAGTGTTCAAATGAATACTGCTGTTGCCCGGGCAGTGTATCTATAAATAGCTTTAAATATGATGTGTTAACAAACAACACATCAGATTCGAAACCATTTATAGATACACTGCCTGGCCAAAAAACAATCACAGTTTCAAAATTGTCAAATTATTGTTCTGCACCAAGCAAAGTGGACAAATGTGGAAATTGTAAATGTGTTGTCCATTAGTAAGGATACCTGGAAGGATTGTGCTGGACCGTCAACTTCATTAAAGAAATGTGGTCGAGAAAAAATCGTGAATTGAGATCACTTAAATGCTTAGGGAAATTGTATTTCTTAGGTAAAAAAAAATCCTGTTTATCTATATTTAATAGTGAAAGTAAGTGCTGTTCCACAATATGTTGAGAACACAGGATTCAGACTGAATAGCTGTGAGGCCATGATAAAACTCATGAGAAAAAAAGCTTCAGTTTGGTAAGGAGCATAAAGAATGGGCTTTGGAGCAATTGAAAAAGGTCAAATGGTCTGATGAGTCCGGGTAAGTCCTGGTAAGAAGAGAAGCACATAAAACCACTATGCAAGCCTCTGGAGGCAGTGTTACGATCTGGGGTTTCTTCAGTAGAAATCATTTTCACACATGAACTGGTCATCACAGTGAGCGTCACATTCAAAGCTAAAGGTGAACAAATGAATATTAGAGAATGTGCCTGTTTTTGGCCAGACAGACTATATACTTTAGGTCTTATTACAGCCTACAGTGTAGAAGCCATAAACACCTGTTTTTGTAACCATAAGCGTAATTTGTAACATGATTATACACTACATTATTATGATTAAATGAGGTGGCAAATTCATAATAACTTTAGTCAGAGATTAGCAAAAGCTGTTGAGAAATTAATTGTCTCTATTAATGGAAGAAAAAAAAAAGAAGGGTAGCACCATCTGCCAGCTAGGTAATCAGAATACGCTGCCATCGCTTATTTTGTATTCACTGTTAAACTTTGCTGTGAGGATGTGAAGTGCAAGTAATTAAGATGAGACCTTCGGTACACTGTTATACATTAACTCTCTGAAATGTATCAAAATTTAACTTAATTGAGAAGTTGTTACAAGGTTCCACGCTTTTTGTAAGAAAATACTCATCGAGTTTTCTTCCTCTAGACTACGGACATAATTCCGACAGTGTGGAGCACATGGACACGGACAGCGAACCGCTGGATGCCTCTGAAAACGAAAGTAGGCTACTAAACAGTACATGATGTTATGCTAGTTCAATGTGTAAGCGACAGGTGCTGAAGTTCTAACCCCCATCTCTCTCAGCATGGCCAGGCGAGGAAGACATGGAGATTAAGAAGCAGATTACAGGCATGATGCGGCTGCTGAGTGATAAAGCAGGTCGGGTGTACCAGAGAGTGGGCAGAGAGGGAGAAACTCTTAAAGAGGAGCCACAGGAGGAGGGTTTGAGCTGGACTTCAAGTCACAAGCAAAGCCCTGAACAGCCTGAGCCTGGCTGGGACTCAGGGTCCCATAATCAGTATGATACACAGTCCAAGAACCAGAAGATGCTGGATCAGGACAAAAACAGAGGTGGGTTTCAAAGAGGGAGTAATGGTTTCAGTGTATGGTATGGATGAATAATTATAATAATAATAAAACAATTAGGAACCACTATAGTCCAACTAGGAACCATGGACGCCAATAGTGACGCCAATTTGGAAACTCCAGTTAGCCTAATCTGCATGTCTTTGTACTGTGGGAGGGAACCAGAGAACCTGAAAGAAATCCACCAAGCACGGGTGGAACATGCAAACTCCATGCACACAGACCCAATGTGGGAATAGAACCCAGGACCCGAAGGTGCTAACAACTAAGCTACTGTGCTGCCACATAAATACATACGCTGTACATGTCAAATTATGATACAAATTCCACTGATCTTACTTGAACATTTCCATTTTTTTTAATGTATTTTGATTATAGAATTAGATCCAAAATCAAATTTAATTCAAACATGTTGCGGCACAGTGGCGTAGTGGAAAGCACTGTGGCCTCGCATCTCCAGGATCGAGGGTTCGCTTCCCGCCTTGTATCTGGTTGAATGTTCTCTACGTGCTTGGTGGGTTTATTCAATGGGCTCCATTTAAGCACAACACTCATTCATATCCACTGACGGGAAATTATACTGTATAACATACTTCAACAATCACTAGATAAGAGTTGCAGGACAACCTGAAAGCAGCATGAACAACAGTACCACCAAGCAATGAACTGTACCATCATCATCTTCATGCAACTCAAAACAAAACAACACAAAGATCCCCAAGTCTTTTGAAACACCATACAAGCTTGTCATGTTTGAAGAAAGAAAGCTTGCATGGAACCAAACAAATCTTAAGTAACTTATTTGTTGCTTGCTGTATCATTACATTAAATCACAATGTGCATTTAAAAGTCAACAACTGGTAGTTAAATGTGTAAAATTTAAAGAGCAGAAGCATTGCACAACCAACTTGATGCACACCAGATGCAAAATAAGATAACAGAGCGATTTAATGGCTGAACCTGCAGCTGTGTAATTCAAAATACCGTCTAGACTGTCTAGACATTTCTCTTTCTGACTCACACCCACACACACACAAAGTCAAGTAACCAGCCCATTGTCTAGTGTCCTTGCATCACTGTTCGAAAGAGTGTGGCGTTCACAGAAGAGTGTGTGTGCTCTGCCTTCAGACTCGGCTCTGCCCCATGTGCCTGCCAGCATGACGACAGAATCCAGCTGCTGCATGTGCAATTGCAAGAGCACTTTACAGGCCATCCTGCTGGAGTTACGCACAATGAGAAAACTCATGCAGACTCAGAGAGGTACAGCATCTCACACAGACACACATGTTTTCCTGGCACAATCACAGATTCACCTGTGGTATGTGAACTTTAGGCCCACCGGAGAAACAGCGAGTTGCGGCCAGCGCGTCTCCCACCTGCAGGAGGAGATCCCGCAAGAGAAGGACGGCGCAAAGAATAAAAGCGGTATCCCCGGCCATAAAAATTCCCACGGCTCTACAAGCTCCCGTGGTGGCCGAATCATTTGAGGCGATTTGCCTTAAGAAACCTGAAAATAAAGAAGAAGAAAAGAAAGAGAGGGCTGTTCCATCTCCTCCTTCAACACCCGTGTCTAACTCTCCACCGTCAGCTCAGTACTGTCTGAACAGAGATCAGACCTGCACAGAGGTACTGAGGAGTGTGTGTTTATTCTACTGTATGTACACATGTTCATATCTAAGCTTTTGGAACTATAGTTTTCCTTTTTTTTTTTAAAGGAAAAAGAGCAAAATAATGGACTATCAAATTAGAAACTAACAGTATGATTAGATCTTTATTAATCATCACCATGAACATTTATTGTTTTCTGTGTATACTAAAAGCACTATCACTGAGAGTGCTATTATAAAACATGCATATGAAATATCTGAGCTGCTTCTCTTGTAGCTGGAGGTGCAGTTGGCAGAGGAATATGAAGTGTTCATCCCGAAGGCGCAGCTGGATTCCATCCTGCTGAACTATACACGCTCGGGCAGTCTGCTCTTCCGCAAGCTGGTGTGTGCCTTCTTTGATGACGCCACGCTGGCTAACTCACTGCCCAACGGCAAGCGGAAGAGGGGTCTTAATGACCAGAGGAAAGGACTGGACCAGAACATAGTGGGAGCCATTAAAGGTAGGTGAACATTAGCACATGTTTGGACAAATAAACAAACAGTCAAATAATTAATAGTATGGACGCCACAGTGGTTAGCACTGTCGCCCTGCACCTAAAAGAAGACTAATTGTAATTTGCTAGGAAGGGTTGCCAGGAGAAACATCTTCTGTCTAAAAAGAACATGGAAGAGCAACTAAAATGCAAAACTGCTTCTAAACAAACTATGAGGTTTCTGAAAAAATACCCTATGGACAGATGACAGTGTGAAGTTGTTTTGCCTTTTTGGCAAAAACCAAACAGCATTTTTGCAGATACACTTCATACCCACTGACAAGCACGGCAGTGGATGGGTGATCATCTGGGCATCATATGACCTGGGCCCGTATTCACAAAGCTTCTTAAGTGTAAAAGTTGCTCCTAGCGATGAAATTCTCGAAAAATTTCCTAAAATTATGACATTTTCTAAGAATTTCCCCTTAAATTTAGGACTAAATCTTAGTAAAGATAAAAATGATTCATGACGCTAACGGTAAGAATCGCTAATAGTAGAGAGGAGGATTTAAGCGTTTCTATAGCAACAAAGACAAAATGGCAGAAAGAATAAATATTTTCCAAACACTGAACTTAAAGCTAAAAGTAAACACTGCTCTTCTGTCCAATTTGGTTTTCATGTTTCTTTACTTCCTTCCATCTCTGTTGGATTGTTGGCTACAAACCATCCAAAATTGCAACCTTAAATAAACTGTCCCTCAATCATGTAAACTGGTAAATTGCTTCCAATCTGAAATGGATTACGAGTAATAAAATCAGTACGGTAAATAAATGTAAGAACTTAAATATAGTAACTACTGCATGGAAATTTGTTGCTTCAAAGGTAGACACATTTTCAACATTTGACTGTTTTAATTAACTTTTAGCCTATAACAGAAACTTTGCATGAAGTATCCGGCATTCATGATTATACAAACATTATGATTTCCCAGTTGTAACACGGCTGCCCGCGCTAAGGGCAAATCTGCGGCAACTACGCAGATTTATAGGCAGGCAGAGTGATGGATGGCCATGGTTGCTAGGCAACCCCGCCATGTTGCCAAATAAAAAAAAAATACATATATTTGGAAAATAAAAAAAATTATTTCACAAAAAGGGGAGAATAAACAGTATATCCAACTCCTGCGTTGGGGCTCTCACACTTAACATATTCATTGGAGACATATTGGAGCGCCCCACTTATAACACCAGCACGATGAGATGATTTTTATTATGTTTTTACACATGATTGCACTGCCTACTTTTTGCTCTCTTTGTTTCACACTCCTGTCTGAGTGTAGTGTTTACAGAAAAATATTGCATGGCGAACAGAATCGAGAAGCTTCCTGGTCCACGAGACTGGGTCCAGATCCTCCAAGACCAGATCAAACTGGCTCGACGGCGCTTAAAAAGAGGTCAGTGAGCACCCACCTTGTCTTCTCTTATTGCCTTTGCAATTCATTGATGGACCTTATTGTTAATAATCGTGATGCATTGTATTGTGTGTGTGAACAGCGGAGATGACTACAGACTCTGATGAAATCAACAGGACATGTACATATAACACAGGTACAGAGTTTGAAGAAAATTCCTGGAGAAGGCGTGTACACAAATGTTTTGAAGAAGAGTAATGTGAATGCCTAGAGACACTCAAAAGGAAGGAATTTCTATTTATTCCTGACAACCATCTTTCAAATTAAATCTTAAAAATTGGCTGTTATTGCATTTTACAAATTATCAATTATAAGTTTGCAAAAAACAATTGCAAACTTAATATCAATTATTTAGTTAGCAATTGTTTTTCTGTTTTAATCTTTCTAGTTTAAATAGCTTACATTTTTCCACTTCTTTAAGAAGTTAACCCAGGTCTTAAAGTTCCCCAATGTGTGTTAATGCTTCAGGTGAAATATCCCCCATATAATATATATTTTTTCATACCTCAAAAATAGATGTGTCTATTTAAATAAGCTACTACTGAGCCTGCAGAGAACAGCAGAACTGAGCAACAAACCCAGCAAAGGTTTCCCTCCTATGAGGTCACATAAGAGGGACAATCTAATTGGCTTGTTTTAAGCCCTAGGCAAGGAAAAAAGGACAAAAATCAGGACGTTTTTTTCCTTGCATTTTCTTTGTACATACACACACTGGAGACCCATCTGAAAGTCTTAAAATGACTAAACAGTGAATTTTAGTGCAAACTGTTTAGTATTTTATTTATTTTATGTTCAAGTCCTTTAATTTTTAAGTTACACATGCATTACAAATTTTAATCTGATTAATGTAAAGATTTATCTTTACTTTATTAAATTTATTGAATTACATTATTGAACTTATTGAATAAGTTTCAATATTCTTGTTTTTTTTCCTCATGATTTGTTTATTTTATGTATAGTTATTTATTTTCACAGGTTTTATTTATTAAATATTGTTAACAGGAAATCACGTGTGTAGTTCCAGAACATGCAAAAATGCACTTTTGTGGGTTTCACATAAGGTCGTGTGAAATGCATGTTTATTTTACATGATTGTCAAAGGTGACCATCATTATTTCTTTCATATTATATCATACAGACACTTGCCAGCCAAAAGAAAGTCATCTCCAGGATTTAACTAAGCAATTAGTTTAAGAGCCTTTAATTGGATAATGCAGTGACTAATATAGTTCAGCTGGCAACAAGTTATTTAACCCTAAATGATGTAGTTAGCAGCTTCTCATTTCTTAAACAACCATGTCAGAAAACATACGTGCTTATGGCAAAGATGTAACTCTGATCAGAACAGTCATATGATTGTCCTGCATTAAGCAAAGAAAACAACTAAGAGATTATGAGGAGAAACTACTGAAAAATACATTATTAAGACCTAAAGGCATAGTGGTGAACCATATTCTTTGAGGAAAAAATGTGTTTGTTTTTTTTAATGATCATGTTAGGAGATCACCTGAACATTTATGGAAATCAAACTGTAAAAAATAATAATGTATAAGGCGAAGAGAACTCAAGGGATTGGGACAAAACAGCTGTGTAGGTTTAAGAAAACCAATTAATCAATCAGAAAAAAGGCTCGGTTTTCTAGGGAGTATAAAGAATGGACTATGGAGAGCATTAGAAAAGGGTCATGTGGTATAATAAGTCCAGATCACGATGTTCGCTCTTATTTGATCAGGTCGAGGTTTAGCAATGTTATGTGCTCAAAGATGAGGTCAGTTAACGACTTGAAAATACTCAATGACCAGATTTTTCCGTCACTGACGATGGTTCCAAAATGACGATGCTAGGACTCATCAGGCTCAAATTGTGAATAAGTGATTTACAGAGCATACTTTAAAATATCGTTTTCACACATTGATTAGCCACCACTGATTTTTGGGGGCTGGGTAGTGTGTGTAATAATAATGATAATAATAATGATAATAATAATGTCACATATTTCATTATTTAATCATTCTTCCTATGCTTTCTGCTCTTCGTTGCAGGGGCTGAAAGTCAGGTAGCAGTGCAAAATGCTGAAGATGACTCCTTTTTTCGAGCAGGTTGGACGGCACCATCTTCCAATGATGTGTAAATTCTTGTCAACTGCCTCAAAGTCAATTTGTTCTTCATCCAAGGGCTCAACGGATTTACAGTAGGCAGAACAGAATTTTGGCATCATCGAAGAAAAAGATGAACTTGTTCATTCAACAAAGGAAACCTCCCGAACTCTTTGACTTCCCGACATATACTGATTATATTTTTATGTTTCAATACAAATGCTTCTTGTTAACTTGTGTGGTTTTAATTGTGTGCGAATGACAGTTTGCTGATTGCTGATCTAATTGTATAATGTACAATGTGTTTTTACTTCCTTTACCTCATTGAGGTGCTTCACAAAGGTCTGGTGTTAAGAAATGAATGACTTGTGTGCCTTTAATTCATTCTGGTAAAATGTGACAAGCTCAGATCAGTATCTCATATCTGGATTGTGACATTCCTAATGTTACATCAGTTGAAATAATCATATATTGTACCATTTTGTTCTTGGTTTTGAAACATCCTCTTTGCGCAGTAGACAATATATCAGTACAGTAACCGTAAGAGCTGTGCCTAATGACTTGTGCTAAATTTCTTCCTGTGTAAGAGGATATGTTTTTGTATTGTGTGCAATTGTGTAAATTATGTCCCAGGACTAAATCACATGGATTTAAACTTGACTGGCTTAAAATTTCATTGTTTACTGTACTGTGTGCACAGATTGTCAGATGTCAAGTTGTTTAAAACTGAGACAAAAAAAAAAACCTTGACCATTTTGTCTAAGGTGTGTGTGTGTGGAGTTTGCATGTTCTGCTCGAGCTCGGTGGGTTTCCTTCTGGTACTCTGGTTCACTCACAGCGTTTAATTACGGGGATTTTATTTCTTAATTACCCCTAGTGTGTGAGTGTGTGTGTGTGTCTGTGTGGGCCTTGCGATGGGTTGGCACCCCATCCAGCCCCCAGCCAACTTGTGCCCTGTGTTCCCTGAGATAGGACCCAGACTCCCTGTGAGCCTACACAGAGTAAATGGAATAAACAATGGATAAATGGTTGGATGGATCTATAAAAAGTACTACTAATTCTCCCGTGGAAAAAGACAAGGTATCCAACTTCTTCTGTTACATTAGGGTAAACAGTAAATGAACCTGGTTGGTGTAGATTTCATTATATCAGAGAAATTAAACAGCAGACATTTGGAAGAAAAAGTGGAAGGAACCAGATACAAAATGGAATCTGTCCTTTTCTCGATGCAACTCAATTTTGGGATTACTGTGTTTACGTGTATAAAGGGCCAGGGGTAGCTCAGTGGTTAAGGCATTGGACTACAGTTCGAAAGATCCCAGGTTCAAACCCCACAACCACCTAGTTGCCACTGTTGGGCCCTTGAGCAAGGCCCTTAACCCTCAACTGCTCAGATGTATAATAAGATAAAAAAAAAAAAAAAGGAAGTCGCTCTGGATAAGAGCGTCTGCCAAATGCCTAAGTGTACAATGCTAATAGTAATGAGTAAATTACAAAGATTTTCACTATGGACAGATTGTAAATAAGAGTCCTGGGATAAGAACAGAGCAGTGTTTATGATTACAGCAGTTTAAAGTAAAGCACAAGTGAAACTTGGAAATAATATGGTTCTGGGAGGTGAAGATTTTTGGATTATGAATGCAAGGCCATTCACAAATATTTATTCATAACCACAAACAACATTATTATAGCTTTAACATTTTAAAGTAAATAACATTGATATGGTTTAGAGACTTCAGTTCAAATTTAAATGTTATTTCTCACATAAACAGTATGATATATGTATATGTGTGTGTATAAGCTGAAAATAATCACAATATTTACAAATTTACTAAATAAAATATAATTATATAGAATATAGAAATAGAAGTTAATTACATATTAGTAAACAGGTAGGTTTATTAACCTACTGTAATCAGGGTGCACTTTTTTTTGGTTAAACAAGATATTTTTGGCTTATCAAAGCTTAGGGATGTTTTGATTTTCTGGCATATATGAAGTAAGAAAATGTTTTTGTGGACTGTAAAAGTACAAAATAGATACAATGCATATAATACTTTTAATTATTTATTAATTAATTAATTTATTTATTTATTTACAAATCCATTGCAGAAGATTAGGTGTGTAAAACAAATCATGTTATCTGCATCTTGCAAAATGCTGTCCGATGTAAACTCTACTTCAAATAAAAAGTTTTCACTGACATTTTATTTCTATATGCAGAATCTATTTGTTTAAATTTAAACTCTGTCTTGTTCATATTTCTTCATCAAATACAATGATCTTTAGTCTTGTGACACCCAGGACACCCTTTTGGAAATGCTGGCAAAAATTTGGCAATTCTAGTCTGTAATATTTTAAGACATTTATTTTGAGGAGATTTGTCATGTCGTACAAATTAAATGAAACATTCAAGTGGAAAAAGACAAGCATGTTAACAATAATCTATATATTATAATACAATTTATGGCCCGTGGATGAAACTTTAACAAACAAAAATCTCTCAGGCCCACTAAATAAGTCTAATATGGCAGCACAGTGGCTTAGTGGTTAGCACAAGTGGCTTATTTGCTTGCCTTTCGGCTGTTCCTGCCAAGGGGTTGTCACAGCTGAACATCTGATCTGCACAACAATTTGGCACAGGTTTTATACTTGATGCCTTTCCTGGCGCATCCCTCCTATTTTATTCGGGGTTTGGGACCGGGACTGCATCCATTGGCTCAGATTAGGCTATAAGGCTAACATTCCCATATTGCCCATAGTGTGTGAATCAGAGTGTGTATATGTGTGTCTGCCTTGCGATGGATTGGAACCCTGTACAGGGTGTAACCTAAGTCTTCTGGGATAGGCTCCAGGCCCCCCCGAGACCTTGTACACAGGATAAAGCGGTATAGGTGATAAATGAACGAATGAATTAATGAATGAATAAATAAATAAATAAATAAATTCATTTATTTTTAATAGCAAATCATTTGCTCTTACAACTTGGAATGCTGTGCTGCCTGCCAATGTGTGGACAGTTTAGAATGCACCACCTGTAGAATGATAGAAACTGCAACATTTTACCACCTGGAAAAAAACGGAGGCACGGTGGCTAACTCTGTCGCACTTTCGCCTACAAGGTGTGTGTGCATGAAGTTGCATGCTCTCCCCATGCTTGGTGGGTTTAATCCGGGTATTCAGTTTTCTGATCCATAGTTCAAAGAAATGCAGATTAGCCGGATTGACATTTCCAAATGTGTGTGAATGAGCATGTGAATGTTGACTGGCCGTGAGGTGGGAATAAATAAAATGGCAATTGTATTACCACAGTAGACTAGTAAGACTACAGATGTTCCTAGGTGGTTGGATGTAAATAAGTCTAATGGGGTATGTTTGCATTGTTAAACCTTCTTTCTTTCTTTTAAAATATCATAATGGGAATCTTTGGGCTTTAATACAACAATTAAAAAAAAAAAAAAAATAATAATAATAATAATAATAAATGTACACCAAATGTAGAAGAATGACCCAAGCTTTATGAACATCTGCCTGAACCTAGTATATAATAGACAAAAAAAAGAGAGCTTAATTAAAGGTACATAGCGTTTTTGACTTTTTGTCGGCACACGTAAAACACTTTTTAAAGGGGAAGTCATGGCGCCAAAGCGCCATATTAGGACCCTTTGTACTCCACACTATTTACTGTCCGTCTTTTTGATCTCGACTCGTACGCGTGTGAACCCGAATTTAAAGGGTATACGTTTCTTCCTCCGCACTAAAACTTACTGTAAGCGTCGTGAATGTTAACGTTATCACTGCGGAATTCGCCACAAACATTGTTTTATTTCTCATCAGGCGGTTGCCAAGGGCGCCCGTTTTGCTCGCATTGCATTGTGGGAGCGCTGCCTTTTCTTCTATCGGGAGGCGCCGCTAAAGCGAAACCGGTAAGCAGAAACCTAGCTGCACAATTAAAGGGGAAATGGGGTAGAAATAAAACTCTGGCACAGTGCTTAAAGTGCCCGGAGAGCTCCTTTAGCCGCTCACTGATGCATCTGGATGCGTGAAAATGCCGCAAAACCTGATTAATGTCTGGTATTTAGTGTTATTATGAGTGTTCTAGCGCACCTCTAATGGCGTGGGGTGCCTTAAGGGTTAAATTTTTCCGCCGCCGACATTTTATAAACAGTCCAGCCTGCATGCACGAGATAAATAAAAGTTTTGATTCCAAGGGGAGAGTTTTATTATTTTATTTTTCTCTCTATACATCAATGCACGTGTAAAGTGTAGTGCATGTGCAGAATATGGGTATGCATGAATTATTATGAGTATTACGAGTATTTTTAAGTATGCCCAGGGGGGAGTGTGTGTGTGTGTGTGTGTTCGCGCTGCAATGGGACGCTCGCTCGCGCACGTTCGTGAACGAGCACACACACACACACACACACACACACACACAATGCAACTTTTACATTTTTATTTTAATTTTGCATTGATAACATAAATGGGGGGGGGGGGGGAATACACACACGCACAGGGGTAAGATCGTGTGATTGATCTGAACACTAATAGTAATACTGCTGTGTGTATGTGTCTGGTAGTCGGAAGCAGACTTTCCCTATACAATTATATATTGTGCAATTGTGTGTACTGACGTGTAGTTGGGTCCTCGGCGTTGGTAATCTTCGCACACGTTGTGTATGTTTTATTAAGCCTATGTGTGTATATGGAGCTCCGCGTGCGCGCGCCGTTTTAAAGGGGAGTAGTGTGTGTAGAGGTTGGACTTGATCTGTTGTTCAAACTATTTTTCTCCACACACACACACGCGTGTGTGTAACAAACCCCCCACCTGTTATCACAGTGTAGAATTTACTCACACAACGTCGGTGTACTAAATATACGTAAATATTTAAATTTAACGTAAAAAACAGTCTCTACCTGGATCGAAATTTAAACCAAAAGTGGGCGTGGCCTAAACAAACGGAAAGGTATTATTATTGTCCTTATTAAAAAAAAACCCTAGCATTCAGTTCTGTAGATATGTTTGCAGGGTTATTCATTTATTTGCTCACTTAAATGTGTGTTTTTAAGTATGTATGAGAGACCAAATAAATATATATATATATATATATATATATATATACAGATTGGGCTGTTCCTAAATTACCCATAGTGTGTGATTGCCCTTACTGTGTGAATTAATGTGTGTGCACCCTGCGATGGATTCACACAATGCAAGGTGTAAATTGCCTTAAGTCTCCTAGGATTGGCTCCAGAGCCCCTGCGATAAAGCGGTACAGACGATGAGATGATGAGATATATCTATATAAATATAAGAGGTTTTATCTGTTAATATCTTTACCTTTCATACATTTCATTGAAGGCCCGAAACCAGTCTCAGAAAAAATTCAGTTTGTATGTATGTCTGACAGAATTTAATGGTATTTTTGCAGTACTAAGATATCTGCCTGAAGTTTAAAATGTGCAACCTTATAAACAGTTATTAATTATTTAATAAGCTTTCTGGTATGATTTTTCTATTTTCTCATCTGTAATTTCTCACTCTCCCATTGTACAAACAGGGAGTGTATTTGACTCACAACAATAGTAGTACAACTTACCGTGAACAAGGTGTAAACAAACTTTTCTATATCCTCTCATTCCCATTGATTGTAATAAGATGAAATGCCGATAGGTATAAAAAGAACTGGTTAAATTTTGTAAAATGTACTGATATTTAGCCACCAATCCTGTGAAAACCAATCCCATATAATGTTGTCCATAACCGTGAAATTAAAGTAAAAAAATATATTTTGAGGGGTTTATCTTTGTGTCAGGCAGAGACATAGCTTAAAGACATGGGCTTAAACCTGAAATAATATCACTTATTACATTAAAGCCGATCAGCTTATTTTTAGCTTTAAGATTTTAACTCTTTCTACAACCATTACCTGTAAAAGTGTGCATTCTTACGCTGCTCCAATATTTCTGCAGCTCCTACTTCTGACTGTCGTATGTGGGCGCTCTGCAGTCTGATCCGAGGTTTTAGTAACAATGCACAGTATGGCATGAAAGCTGACCTTCACCTGTGACACGGTGTGTGTAACACTGGCCGGCCCTGATAAAAGTCTGTGACACGGCCACAGTATGTTATAAAAAGTGATGATGACGCTACCTACTATTAGATTGGGTTAGGAACGATTGTAACACGCCTGAGTTTGAACAACCTGTACAAACATCAGCCACAGACCATCCATACAAACAAACACAGAATTTTAGGTTACACCTCCTCTGCGAGATATCACAGCTTGCAAACGCTTTTTAAAGCCAGCTAAAAGTTTTTCAATTCTTATACTTGGGATTTTCTCCCATTCTTCCTTGCAAAAGGCTTCTAGTTCTGTAATATCCTTTGGTCGTCTTGCACGCACAGCTCTTTTAAGATCTACCCACAAATTTTTAATGATGTTTAAATCAGGGGACTGTGTTGGCTGTTCCAAAACTTTCAGCTTGCGTCTCTTGAGGTATTCCATAGTGGATTTATAGGTATGCTTAGGGTCATTGTCCTGTTGTAGAAGCAATCCTCTTTTCAGCTTTAGCTTTTTTACAGATGATGTGATGTTTGCTTCCAGTATTTGTTGGTATTTAGTGGAATCTATCCTTCCCTCCACGGGTTCAATGTTTCCTGTGCCACTGGCTGCAACACAACCCCAAAGCATGATAGATCCACCGCCATGCTTAATAGTTGGCAGGGTGTTCTTTACATGAAGTGCTGCTTCTTGTTTTCTCTAAACATGCCTTTGCTGATTGAGGCCAAAGAGTTCTACTTTAACTTTATCAGCCACAGCACTTGTTTCCAAAACACATCAGGCTTCTGTAGATGTTCTGTTGCATACTTCTGACGTTGGATTTTATGATGCGGATGCAGGTAAGGTTTTCTTCTGCTGACTCTTCCATGAAGGTCTTGTGCAAAGGTGCATCACTCCTGAATCTGCTAAATCTTCCTGAAGGTTTTTTGCAGTCAAATGGGCTTTTAATTTGTCTTTCTGACCAGCATACGAGCAGTTCTCTATGAGTTTTCTTGGTCTTCCAGATCTCATCTTGACCTCCACAGTCCCCCTGACCTGCCATCCCTTAATTACATTTCTCACTGTAAAAGCTGACAACACTTTGCTATCTTCTTGTAGCCATCTCCTGCATTGTGGGCATCAATAACTTATATTTTCAGAGTCTGACACAGCTGCTTAGAGGAACCCATGGTTGTTAAATGTCTGCAAGTGTGGGCACAAGGATTGAAGAGTCAAAGTATTTGTAAAGCTTTGAAATTGGCATTTACTAATGACAGCTGTTGACATGCATCAGAGCTGATTAAGGTCTGAAACCTTGTAAAAAGAATCTGATTCTCTAAAACTTTTAGGGTGCCCAAACGTTTGCACAATGCCATAATAATGTTTTTATTTTTTATTTTTTTCAATTTTTGTTCCCATTTCCAAGAGAGACTTTTCAATGAAAAAAATCACCAAAAATCTATTATTTATCAAGGGGTGCCCAAACTTTTGCATAAGACTGCATGTGTGTGTGTGTATACACACAGACCAGAGGCAAGAATTGAACCCCAACCCTAGTGGTACAAGGCCACTTTGCAGCCTACATACACATAAAGAGGCGCCCAAAATATATATCCACAAAATATAATAATTCATCATTTTAAGCCAGGTTTTCCTTTACGGGTGCTTTGTGTTTACAGTAAATTATACAGAAAAATTATACACTTATTATATTTTATATGTAAATTTAGCTGAATTTATGTTAATATTCATGTTACTAAATTTGTAAATTATATTGTTCTTAATAGTTTAGTGTTAAAACGCATAAAAAATTATATGTTGCCACAAAAAAAGCCATAAAAAATTGCGAGGGATAATTACAGTTCCCGGGAAATTGCGAGGGTTTCTTTAAACATTTATTAGTTTGGTTCTAAGGAAAAATTCGCAAACGACTGAAGCCGTGAAGTCTGAACCACGACTTTAGTGGGGGTCGACTGTAGTACACATTGACGCCATAATTCAATTCCAGTTTTTTAAACAAAGGGCATAGATAACAATTGTTAAAGTTTGTATACATTTTTTGGGCCTATCTTGTTTTCTTCACGTATACATAATGTAAGAAAAAAATGCTTTATGGTACTTGTTAAATTGACAAAACATACAGTACACACATGTTATAAATTTACCTTACAGCATTGTGTAAACTATGTAAAAATCACGTTAAAGCCAGCTTTTAACCTGCTGCCACTTTGTCTTGTGTTTGCAAAATCTATATCACTGTTCACTTGAGTGTTCTTGAGTTTAACTCTGTGTTGGCCATTTTCCATTGTCTAATATTATACTGATTTCTAGTCACATGACTGTACGCTTTCGGAAATGTTCGAGAAAAACATTCAGTCATTAAAATAATTATACGTTTGTTGTGATTATTTGAGCTAAAAATATAGGCTGAATGCATAGTTTGTAGCAGACACATCTCAATATCAACTGTTGAAAATAATTCATAATGTAGAAACTAATAAAAATCAGGAAATAGCATGGAATTTGATGTTGTGTCCAAAATTTTGACTGGTAGTTATTGTTTCTAATAAGAGCTTCCTTTACTTGTCTTATTCCTTGTAGACTACAGTAATACCATTACCTTATTAAACAGCGATGTTTTATTCGAGAAATCCCCAAATGTCTCTTCTAGCGATGTCTCTGTATACAGTTATGTTTAACGTTGTGGAACATATGCAGGGTCTTAACATTCCTGATGTTATTAATAAAGCAGCTATAATAGCAGTCATTAGCTGACCACACTTTTTTTTTCTTTTCGCTTGAAGTAAAAATCACATTACTGAAAAACTACACAGTGAAAACACTTCTGTCTTTAGGTCTCTCTCTTACTCTAACTTTACATTTTCAGAGAGAGAATGATGTGTGTTGGACACAAGCTGACCACGGACTGTTAAAGCCCCATAAGTATGTTATAATTGCTTATTTTGTGTTGTGCCCTCTCTCTCTCTCTCTCTTTCTCTCTCTCTCTCTCTCTCTCTCTCTCTCTAGCTGCTGTTCTCTAACACGTCGTGTGGACTGGTGCGGGCTCCGTTAATCTCTCTCCACCATGTCAGTGCGGGAGGCTTTTAACCCAGAGAGTTACGAGTTGGATAAGAACTTCAGACTAACGCGGTTCACAGAGCTTAAAGGCACCGGCTGCAAAGTCCCTCAGGATGTGCTACAGAAACTTCTGGAGTCGTTGCAGGAGAACCATTTTCAGGAGGATGAGCAGTTCCTTGGGGCAGTTATGCCCAGATTGGGTTTGTAATTGTACACATTACTCATATGGTAGTTTAGCCACTATTTGTGCTGCATAATATATATTTCCATAGGTTTGTAAAGAAAAACTTACTTGGTTGGCTGCAGGGTCATCAGAGCTAGAGTATTTATGATGGACTCGGCTCAAGTCATGTTGATGCTCAGTGTGGTATTTAAATGTTACCTTAGGTGCGTTTTAGGTTTGTCAGTGTGTGTGACTTTTTGTTTTTTCACAGGCATCGGCATGGACACCTGCGTGATTCCTCTGAGACACGGCGGCCTTTCACTTGTACAGACCACAGACTACATCTACCCTATAGTGGACGACCCTTACATGATGGTAAATTGCTTCGCAATACACTTTATTGAGATATTACAGGTATATGTAGTCCCCTACTTAGAAACATTAGATTCACAAATTTCCACAGATATGAACGGACCGCAGTTCTATTTTCGGGTTCAATCATGTTTAATTCGGAAGTAGCTCACTTGTATTGTACAAAAAAATAGACACTGAGATACCAGATATCAATATTTACAGTTATAAATTTGTATTTATATACAATATTTTCAGTGCGTAAGTAAATGTAGAAAATGTCTAAAGTTCGGTGTGTGTGTGGGGTGGGGGGATTACCAGTTTCAATGAATCAGTTCATGAGCATGGTGATAGAAAATGGTTGTAGTGTAAAGCTCTCCTGGTGGTGAATAATCCTAATTTCGTAAAAAAACAGCTTTGAGAGAATATGGTTTTTAACTTCAAATGGTTTATGTAAATGTTTTTTAATAGGATTCCTCGTGATTTAAAGGTGCAGAGACAACACTAACATTTAGTCATGCTTTACATTGTATATTCATTTCAAAGTGGTATAAGACTCACTTTGTCGGACTTTAGCGCAAATGAAACTTACGAACGCGCTCAAACTCGTATCAGGACTTCTGTATCAGGATTTCTTTCTATAACTTTTATATATTGTATTTGTTTTAAAGACAATTAATTAATGTAATTGTCAAAGAAATGGTAAATAGTACTTTATAAATGTAAAATACAATCTTAAAACACTTACACTCTGTACTTTTTCCTCAGGGCAGAATTGCGTGTGCTAACGTCTTGAGTGACCTGTACGCTATGGGAGTGACCGAGTGTGATAACATGTTGATGTTGTTAGGCGTCAGCAACAAACTGTCAGAAAAGGTAAGACGTAGAAACACGGAATAACAGTTCTGGTTATCCGAGTGAGTTTCCTCGTGCTGACATACTTCCTGACGTGTGTTGGTGTAGGAGAGGGACAAGGTGATGCCGCTTATTATCCAGGGTTTTAAGGATGCAGCAGAGGAAGCAGGCACCTCGGTGACCGGTGGTCAGACTGTTGTGAACCCCTGGATCGTACTCGGAGGCGTGGCCACGACAGTCTGCCAACCCAATGAGTTCATCATGTGAGCATTTTTATTTGCGTCTCTTTCCTTTTTTCTGTATCTGCCTCATTTCCTTTTCCATTTCTGTTTTTCAGGTGATGAGGTTTCTCATTATTAAATCAGTGCACTCGCGTTTTATGTGTTTTGTTCTTGCGTGTTTCTGTGTTAAAGGCCAGATAATGCAGTGCCAGGTGACGTGTTGGTTCTGACGAAACCTCTCGGCACTCAAGTAGCAGTTGCAGTGCATCAGTGGCTGGACATCGTGAGTCTGCTTCCGTTATTATCTGTAGGATAATGTGTATTGTAGATATTCATATTGGAGTCCTAGCCTTGAAGCCATTGCCTCATAAGTTTTGGCCCCAGCTAATTTAATTTAATGGAGATTTATTAATATAGTTTTAATGTTAAAGCACATGTTATTGAATATTTACTGTAAAGAATGATGTCATTAGCTGTCTAGGTCTTTCATGTATAGAGGTCCAAACACTATTGTTGATAACAGCAACATTATAACATTTTTCAAGCACAAAGTTGATTGTGTTTTCTCTCTCTCTCTCTTTCTCTCTCTCTCTGCCTCTCAGCCAGAGAAATGGAACAAGATCAAGTTAGTGGTGACACAAGAGGATGTGGAGCTAGCCTATCAGGAGGCTATGTTGAACATGGCAAGACTCAACAGAACAGGTCCGTAAAGGACACTTACTAACTTTAGCTTTCACGCCCACAGTCCAATCACACATATCCATGCTAATTTTCCTCCTCCCGTGTCTTTGTTCTCCAGCCGCAGGTCTGATGCACACGTTCAACGCACACGCCGCCACTGACATCACAGGCTTCGGTATTTTGGGTCACGCTCAGAACCTCGCCAGGCAGCAACGCAGCGAGGTCTCCTTTGTCATCCACAACCTACCCGTCCTCGCCAAGATGGCCGCCGTCAGCAAAGCCTGCGGGAACATGTTCGGGCTAATGCACGGCTCCTGCCCCGAGACCTCAGGTCAGAAATCTTTAACACTCAGATCTCATGATCTATAAGGATGACAATCACCCGTGACCAGCTGATACGATATTATAGAGACACTTAGGTGCAGTTTCGATTAATATTGTGATTCTGTAAAGTGTTTTGAGAGCGATAATGAGTGGGTTTCAGACCAATTCGGTGTTTTGATACTGGTGTAAGTGTGTAATGAGTGCATTTTGAGACTAATTCTTAGAATTTGGAGAAAACAGCTAATTGTTTTTAACACCATAAAAATGCATTTCTATTGCACCTTTTGGAAAACTTGCGCACTTTGCACAGAATCAGAAATGCTAAAAACTGATTGGTAATGAACTGTCGAGCTCAAAACCTGCAAATTCCAGTCACTGCCTGATCAACTAGTGCATCTCTATTATAAATGTAAAAACAAAAAAAAAAAATGTGGTGATACTTGAATCGGCATACAAAAGAATCTCTTGTAATCTAGTTGACACAAGTGTTTTTTTATACAGTGTAATACTGTATACACCTTCGACCTTACCTTATGCATCACAGTATAAATGTAATATAAAATATATAATATGTAATATAACCAACATTATATATATTTGTATGAAAAATATCGGAAAACACTGCGCCACATAAAAATCTGATGGGGTGGGGGCGAGGGTAATTTCTAAGATAATACTAATCCCGTGCATAAGAGCCCCAAACGTTTTCCAGCGTGAATGTGATTGTAAAAAAACTAGTGGAAATCCATCCCAGGAAAGCTTATTATAACTGCAAACATGAAATACATCTGGAATGGGACACTTAACAAGCACATATGGAGGTAATACATAGATAATATATTGAGTAGCATAAATCAGATTAGTGCTGTAAATGACTTTCAGTGCATGTGAATGAGTAGTCAGGTATTTTTATTTTTTATTTCTTTATTATTAAAGCTACTAATCAGTTTGCAAAGAATAATAATTAAGTCCAAGCTCAGTCCAGTGACGGATCTTTACTCTGAAAGTACTGTATGTTATGATTAACAAAGTCACAATGTAAACCAGAAATGACACAAAGTAAGGCAAAAAAAAAATTCTATGGGATTAGGGGGTTTAGACAAAAGAAAACCTACACATCACGCGTGTACACATGTAGATCAAAGTGCGTTTAAGGATGTTATTGGAAAAATGTCCCCCAACTTCTGTAAACCCTACGGTCTTAACTCCACTCAGCTTCTTTAACAATGTTTGTCAATATAGACGTACTCAGTCCCTGTCAGTTCACACTTGACTCCCACTCTCGTCTGTTTTTCCGTTGCAGGAGGTTTGCTGATCTGTCTTCCACGTGAGCAAGCCGCTCGCTTCTGCGCCGAGATCAAATCTCCAAAATACGGCGAGGGCCACCAGGCCTGGATCATCGGCATCGTAGAGAAAGGCAACCGCACAGCCCGCATTATCGACAAGCCGCGCATCATCGAGGTCGCACCCCAGGTGGCCACGCAGAACGTCAACACCACCCCAGGAGCTACATCCTAAAGCTGAGCCCACGACCCCTGAACATTTTACCACGCTCTAGCTCCACCACAGCGTAGAAACACACACCGCCTGCCTACCATGACATTACGGCAGATACTACATGGACACACTTAAAAACAAAAGTAACAGGGAATCAATGTCTTTTTTTTTCCCCCCAGTAAGTTTTCTGTTACTAAACGTTGCAGAAGCACCCAACTTTAAGGCAGCTTCTACAGTAAATGAAGAGTATGACGATAATCTGATACTGTTGATTCTTTGTGAATCTCTTTGTGAATCTCTTCTGCTCCTCTTCAATTGGAAATCATGTCCCAGTAAATCTCTAACGACCCACTGACACGCGTACATTGTAGCAATATATATATAAAGTTTTGATTTTGACGCTCCATGTGCCAGCAGTAGTTCAGACTGTAGCTGATATGTCGAGCGATAGGGAAAAAAAGTGAGTATATATAGTTTTTTTTTTTGTTTTTTTGTTTTTTTATAAATTTTGTCTTTTGTATGATATTTTCCTGGACTAATCTAAATAAAGTGACCCTTGCCTGGTTTTTGAATGGGCTGAAAGAATCAGAACTAAACACCGTCCTGTATCTTTTAAGGTGTGCCGTGTCTACCCATGATGGTAGTGTGTTGACATTTTGTCAGCGAATGTAAACAGTGGAGATGCAGTTTATATATTGTAGGACGTTCACCGTTTGGTACAGACGTTTCTGGGATAGAGTTAAGGTTTTATATTCTATGAAAACCCCATTATTCTTTCTCTGTCTCTCTCTCTCTCATCTACCAACAGTGACATATATCTCTATGCCCCTTAAATAAATCTGATCTTTTTTTTTTTATTATTTCTTGGAAATTTGTGGCTTTGTTTGTGTGTGAAGGTAAATAATTTTGTAATGCTGAGTGCTGAAGCTATCCCAGCCACTCTGATATTTGATACAACAGCTCAATGTTGAGTGTGATATTGCTTTTATACAACAGTTCCACAACCGTAATTTATGATAAATTTATTATTATTATTTTTTAACAGTTATTTTGTTCCTCCAACGCACAACTAAAGTTGTTAACAGCCATGAAAGTAGTTTTCAATTCTTGCTGGTACTCTCTATGTAGCCAAAAGGTGAGAAGAATTAAATCATGGATGTGTAGAGGTTGGGTTAACACCCCTACCCTAAGTTTAAGGATATATCTAATGATAGAAACTTTTGCAAGTCGCTCTGGGTAAGAGCGTCTGACAAATGCCTAAATGTAAATGCTTCGACAAATTTAAGAGATGTACTTGATATTTTTATTTATTACTTTATTATTTATTTTATAATATTAGCTAACTGACAAAGTTCCAGGGTTTAATTCCAAATAGCATTAAATGAAAAGCTTGTGCACTATGTAATGTGTAGTGTAGTGCCCTTGATCGGGGACTCAGCTGTTTCTTAGGTTTGTAGCTTGTGTTAGCTGTAAAAAAAATCAAAAACCTGATGGATGGTTCAGAGGCAATTCAGGATTGCCTTCCAAACAATTATTAGGGAGATAAAGTGTTGTTTAAGATGACATAACATTATCAGATGTGTGTGTACTTCAGTGACTGGTATTGATTGTGGGTTTTGGCAAGCCGCTGCTTTTCCCTTTTTCCAGTACTGTGGATTGTACCAACCTATTTTCATTAGTTTAATTAACTAATTATTAAAACACCTGTGATGAGAGGTGATGCATATAGTCCCAGCACTTTAAACTCGTCACTTGTGGAATGCCTCCCAACCAATCAGAGATTACTTGGTCTGATCTAACTGCTTTGTAATCCCATATTATCTCATTACATGGAGCTATTACTTTTATCATAATACTCCAATACTACAAGACGTTTCAGATACAGATACATATACAATACTACATACTAATAATACTTTATTAATTGTGCAAGCAAATGGGTTCTTACACTGAGGTTATCATGTAGAGAAAGCTCTTGACACCAGTACATGTTCAGCCCAGTCATAAGCTTTTTAGTATAACATTAGATCATTTCATAAAGACTTTATGAATGAATTAGTGAGACATTAACTTATATTTTGTCGTCTGTGTGCCTTATGACGTACAATTATTTACAATTATACAACATTTCCATATCAGAATGTTGTGCAAAGCAGCAAAATGATTTTGTGTAAGCCTGATGTCACCATTAATTATTAAATAATAAAATATTTAATCCTAGTTTATATTGTTTCGATGCTCAGATTAGCAGTGAAATAGATTCATTAAATTAAAAATAAATTAGTAAAATGTCCATCTGTACAATATTTTTATCAAGTTGTTCTAAGCAATAAATTCACTTCAAGTTTTAAAATATCTGTACAATATTTTTACATGTTGCCATTCTCTGGTTGATTCTGTTTTCTTTAAGTGGAGTGTTGGACCAGCTGTGTGAATGTAATCTGCACGTGTGTTTGTGTGTGAGTAAAATATCATCGTCTTCACATGGCCTTCTCCTTCTGGTTGAACAGCGCTCTAATGTCCAGCATAGCCTGTCTGATGTTGTGACCAAAACGATGCGAATCCTGTGGACAGAGTGGCACCACAGTTCATACAGTCAGTGTACCAATGCCACGTGTTTGGTACAAATACTTCAAAATTCATCTGTACAACCTATACGGGACACCTGGATGGGGCATACATGACAGGGCACCATGCACGCACGCACACACACACACACACACACACACGTTTACACCAATTTAGAGTATCCTGTTCACCTACTGGTTTGTTTTGGAGGTGAACAGAAACCAAAGAATTGGGAGTGAACCCACACAAACACAAAGTGAACATGCCAAACCCAGGGTTGAATCAGGTACCATAGAGCTGTGAGGCAAGATTTAGGAATATTTGACCTTATGAGGACATATGACTGGTCCCCATTAGAAAAACTGCTTCAATACAAAAAAATGCAGCTTTTATTTAAAATGCTACTGAGGTTAGGGTTAGATTTTGGTTTAGCTGAAGCATTAATTAGCTACATTAATACGAGGTGGTATCAAAAAGTTTCAAGACTAGTTTTGTAACACGCCAACAGATGGCAGCACAAGGTTGCACGCACAGTCACAGGGAGTGCCAACCTTCATTAGTCAGTGTGCCAAAAGACACTGTCCTGTGTACACCTGAAGCTGTGCAACTGGTGCCACTCTGCTGTTTCATCATGAACAGCAATTTAGAACAAAGAGCGAATGTGATTTTGCGTAAAATGGAGAATCTGCCACAGAGACGTTTGACATGATTCTGCAAGTTTACATAGTTGCTGCAATAAGTCATTTAAGATGTTTTGAATGGCATGCGTGCTTCAAGAGCGGAAGAACATCACTGGAAGACGACGAGAGATCAGAAAGGCCTTCAACAAGTTCAATCCTCAAAACTCTGGCAATTTGTGCATGATGATCGTCGGAGAGCAATCCACGACATTGCTGCAATTGTTTGTGTGTCATATGTGACAGTCCAGGCAATCCTCACATGTGGTTTGAACATGCGCCATGTTGCTGCCAGGTTTGTCCCCAGGCCCTAGACCCAGGAGCAGAAAGAACATTGCGTCAAAGTCTACCAAGAAATCCATCGGCAGTGGATGATCCGTCCTTCATGTCGAGGTCCATTACTGGTGACGAAACTTGGGTGTATTGGTACGATGAGACAAAGCAACAGTCTTCATAGTGAAAGAGCCCATCATGTCCACGACCGAAAAAGAAAAGGCAGGTCCGCAGCTCGACCAAGTGCATGGTACCAACGAAGGCATGGTACGAAAACTGTGGAAATCAAAGTTTTTTGATACCATCTCGTAGTGTCAATGGAAGATTCTCAAAAGGACAGTGTGTATGTCTGTGTGCTCTTACTGTTTCTGGACTAGAGAACTTGCTGGAGATATGGAATGTGATGAGATTCTCCCCTACAATAATATAAGAAACTCCATATCCATCATCAGCAACCTGCAAGACACAGTCCATGTGAGTTTCAATAAGTACAACTAAACGCTACTGGACAGCAACGTACACAGTGTTACACTCATGTAAGAATGTTAACAATGAATTAAAAACACTCACAGGGCCAAAGCCACCACCTGCTCCAACATATTTTGGGAATTTCTGGATATCAACAAGGTTGAGCTGCTGCTGGGGTGTCTGACTGGTCGAGAGACGCCAAGGCTCTGAAAGAACCTGAAGGACATGCATAACAATCACAGTCAGGAATGAATCTTCAATGAATTCATGCTGACGAAGAAAAGAAATGGATTAAGTTCACGGCTTGTACTTGGTTAAGAAAGGGTGATTTTATATCCAGTAATTTAGAGACGACGTAGAGGCAGAAGAGATGACGGTCGATACCGGCTCCTGTCATGGCCAGGCGGTACATGTTCTGGTGTTTTTCCGCTGCTGTCCGGAATAGCACCAGACGCTGTTCATTCTGTTCAGGGAACATCAAAAACTAAATTTACAAAAGAAAAAAGTAATTTCATGCCGTATGTAAGCGCTCATATTATCTGCATGATCAGATCAGGTTGAAATCCACTGATATGCAAAAAAACTAACAAACAAAACATTTTACATAATGTATACCATAGCTCATATTTGAGGATATACACTATATGGACGTATTTGGCCAAACCTGTTGATTGTTGAATTCAGGTGTTACAGTTAGACCCCTTATCCCCAGTAAAGGGAAATCTTAATGCTTGCATCATCTTGGACAATGCCATGCTTTCAACTTGGCAACAGTTTTGGGAAGGCCCTTTCCAAAGCAAGAACTATAAAGACATTTTTTGATGAGTTCGGTGTGTAAGAACTTGACTGGCCCGCAAGGAGCCCTGACCTCATCACCATCAAGCACGTTTGGGATGAACTGGAACGGAAATTGTGAGCCAGGCCTTTCTGTCCAACATCAGTGCTTGACATCATAAATGCTCTACAGAATGAATGTCATTGCAAGTTTGACCAAATACTTTTGTCCATACAGTGTGTTTTATAATATACTTTTTGTGTGTAATTAGTTTGATACTACTCCTCATGAACAAGGAATATAAGCTTCTAAAAGAATAATTTTATCTCACTGACTGCAATCAGTCAGAATGTGTCAGAATACTGCTTTTACCGTGCAGCTCTTGTCCTCCATGGCTCTGACAAAGGCTGTGGATTGGATGGTGCAGGAGCGCACGGTCTCTGTCCGTCCCTCCCGGAACATGCGGGTCATTGAGGACTCGTACGTAAGACAGAATTGACCTTTATCCTACTCCGAAGACAATACAAATAAAAACGAGTGAGACACAGTGAGTCACCCGTATCCTGCTGCGAATACTACAGATAAGGCGCCAGTATGTGTAGGTGTGTGTTGTACCCTGAAGTGAGCAAGCTGTAGTGCTAGTTGGATAAAAGCATCAGGGCTTGTTCTGCTTTGCTTGATCAGGCCTTTTCCAAACTCGTCAAATACAACTCCGCAGAAATCCACATCATCAGCGAGCTCCTTGGCTACTGTGTACGACGCCTCAATAATCTCCTGACACTGTCAGGGTGTGAGGGACAACAAGTTAAAGCCTAAAGCAAGGCAAACCTGAGTTGTTATTCACTTGTAGGGTATCATACCGCTTTTGGAATGTCCCAATATAGTCTGGTTGGGGGGACCAGACCTTTGTTAATGTCTCCTTTGCAGTGTCCCTCCTCAGTGTAACCCAGGCGAAGGACATCCGTAGCCAAAATATCCTGAATATATACCAGAGCATGTTACCTACTGTATATATTGCTAATCACTGGCCATATATCATAACTTGAATATAAGTTTTTGAAATATTTTTGTCTATTTTCTACCAGCTAATGGCTGGCCACTGCTATGTCTTGGCCACTGATGACCCGGTTGTCAGTTCACTGGTTTTTCTTCCTTGGATCACTTTTGGAATGTCCTGATTACTGCAGACCAGGGACATCCCATAAGAGATGCAGATTTGGAGTTGCACTATCTCCTTATGCTTGCAAAACATCAACATCAGTAAAAAACTTCCAGGTGCTGCGTAATAAATCCCACCCACTTCCAGCTGCCATTGTAACGAGATATTGAAAATATAGAAGCACCAGATTGTAATGGCTTGAAAACTGGGTGAGAACAACTCCAAAACTGCAGCTCTTATGGGATGTTCTCAGGCTGCAGTGGTCAGGACATATCAAAAGTAATAGTGTAGTCCAATCAAAAAAAAGAGCTACTGTAGCTCAGATCACTGTAAAGGCTAATGCTGGTTCCAATATAAAGGTGTCAGAACACACAGATCATTAATGTTTTTGTGGCAAAGTAACATTAGTTTACATTTAGGCATTTGGCAGATGCTCTTATCCTGAGCGACTGACATTTTTATCTCATTATACATCTGAGCAGTTGAGGATTAAGGGCCTTGCTTAAGGGCCCAACAGTGGCAACTTGGTGGTTGTGGGGTTTGAACCTACGATCTTCCAAACCGTAGTCCAATGCCTTAACCACTGAGCTACCCCTGGCCTACCCCTGGTTTAACTTCCCCTCTCAGATTGGTGGCAATTCTATGGCAAAGAGATGTCTAGCAAAACATTAGGAAATGGTTATTGGTAAATTAAGTCAAAACGATATACAATTATATTAAATTTTCACCATTGTGAAATCTTTAATATGGTTATAATTCCAGTTATGCCTCTTGGGTGGTTCCTATTACTTGAGCTGTAAAAAAAGATAACATTACACAATGCTGTAGCTGCTAAATCTATATACTTTTTCAGATCTTTGGCTAATATTTCCTGGATATTTGATCCATTTTCCGTTTCCTTAATTGACAACTCAATAATTCAGGTTTTCCACGCTGTCCTACTTACCTCCCACATGTGCCCAATAATGGGAGCGTCTGCCCATGAGTGCTCAGTATTCACGCCTATTTTACCATTCTTGTAGACAACGAGAGTGAAAGATTTATCAAACCACCTGAGAAAGAAGTGCAGTGAGAGGAGACTTAGTGTGCTGCACTTGCACAAGAGGTCATCCAATGTTATGTTTCTAAATATATCACCTCTTGCTTAATGCAATACAGTAAGCTGACTGCAGGAGACCTTTCACCCAGCTCCTATGAAGCATAAAAAACAAACACTCAAATCGTACCTGTCGTAACACTTTCCATGCAGTAAGGACTTGGCATAAAGATCCATTGACTGTGGCTTTTCAGGGTCATATCCGTGTGTTTCATCATCCAGAGTGAGGAAAAAGGCAGCCGTCTCGATGGTATCTAGAGACGTCTTATTTACACCATCCTTGAAGAACTTCTGTCGTGCTTTGGCCCATGGGACCCTGGAAGAGTGTTACAGAAGTGTGATTTGGAAATATCCTAAACTAATATGCTAGAGCACTTTGCCAATGGCCATGGCCAAAGGTTTTGTGAATGACACAAATGTTCTGCTGCTTCCATGGACCCAAAATGTTGATGTTTTGTCCCCCGAGCCACTTAGTTATCACTTTTGCCAGGTGCTCCATCATGCTGGAGAAGGCATTGTTAGTCACCTAATTGTTCTTGGGTGGGTTGGAGAAGTTGCTCCCTAAGGATGTTTTTGTACATGTAATTCTTTATTCATGGTTGTGTTTTTAGACAAAATTGTAAATGAGCCCACTCCATTGGCTGAGAAGCAACCTCACACATGAATGGTCTCAGAATGGTTTACTGTTGGCATGGCACAGGACTAGTGATAGCACTCTATACATATACTGTATTTTACAAGAAGGGCAGCCCACTTCTGGTTTGAGGAACAAAACATTGAATGTTTGGGTCTATGGCCAGGAAACTCCCCAGACCTTAATTCCATCAAGAACTTGTGGTCAACCCTCAAGCAGTGGGTAGACAAACAAAACCGCACAAATTCTGACAAACTCCAAGCACTAATTATGCAAAAATGGACTACCATCAGTCAGGATGTGGTTGATTAACAGCATGCCAGGGTGAATTGCAGCAGCCTTGAAAAGGAAGGGTAAACACTGCAAATAGGTACTCTTTGCATAAACATTAATGTACTACACTAAAGCAGCAGACTTTATGAAAATTAATATTAGTGTGATTCTGAAAACTTTTAGCCACAGCTATTCAATACAGTTGGCATAATTCAATTCAATTCAATTTTATTTATATAGTGCTTTTAACATTGGTCATTGTCTCAAAGCAGCTTCACAAAAATGAAAGATTAAAAAAAAATTTTTTTTAAGAAAATATTTGGAAGTGTGTATGTGTGAGAAAAATGTGTCTAGATAATAATAAGATGAATGAATGAATGATGAATGAAATGTCTCTGATGAGCAAGCCAAAGGTGACGGCGACAGTGGCAAGGAAAAACTCCCTGAGATGGCAATAGGAAGAAACCTTGAGAGGAACCAGACTCAACAGGGAACCCATCCTCATTTGGGTGATAACAGATAGAAATGATATAACATAAGGCTGGAGACAAGCATTTACAAACCATCTGAAGTGCCTCAAATCTGGAAAGCTGTTGAATACTATATATGGCTACTGGCGTGTTGTGTTTACCTCTTCCCAGCAGTGAGCGAGGCCAGTTTCAGTTCTCCAGGCTGAGGCTCTGTGCTGTCATTGAGAATATGCTGGAACTGCTGCTCCAACTCTGCAGGCAAGAGATGACGACCACCGTAGTACAGCCACACTTTAAAAAAACGTCCTCGGTGATACACGACCAGGTGCTTCCTGTTTCTCAGGTGCTGAACATAGTCTGTGGAGAAAGTATGGTATTATAGAAGAGTAAGCTTTGGTGTTTCTGTGTTGACTCATCTGATTATTCATCTATCATACACAGTGAACAGTCAGATACAGCTAAAAGATGTAACATTAAGACCAGAGTGTAGTCCTGCTTCATGACCAGTGTTCCCACAACTGTGACAAAGATAAAGCCGGTACTGAAAATGAATGATTTAATAAATTAATCTTTATAAGCGTATGTGCCAACAAAAGCAGGGGAACATTTTTAACTTTTCAGATGAATATTAAAACCTCTTTGTGATTAAATAACAGGTCTGGTTACAAGGTTATTGTATGCCCGTACCTGTCTTGCAGTATTACAGGGGTCATCGCAGGGCACACACACAATCACACACTATGGGAAATTTTGGAACGCCAATTAGGCACATGTGCATGACTGTGGGAGGAAACCGGAGTACCCGGAGGAAACCCACCAAGCACGGGGAGAACATGCAAACTCCATAAACACAGGGCCGGGAATCGAACCCGGACCCTGGAGGTGCAAGGCAACCAGTACACCACCGTGCCGCCTTTTAGCAGTATTAGTTTTCACTTATTTTGAGAGGACACATCATTACCTGTTTCAATGCCAGGGATTCGAGTGGTATTGAACATTCTCTCATACTGATAGGAACACATGGGCACCACCCCTAGAGCTCTCATCTGCCAGGACAAATATAAACATGATTAACTCATTAAATCAACTCTACCATATGATGTGTCAGCTATTAAATATTGTAAATGTGTGAACCGGGGCATGTTCTCCTCGCTCTAGTTTGCGCCGATATTGGAGGATGGCATGGACCACATTTCCTGCTCGTGCTGCCTGCCTGTGAGTTGGGATCATATACAGCAGATCCTGAAATGCACACATACACGAGTTGTTAGGCAGCATAGCTGTAAAGATTATAGCAAGAAATATGCATTATGTTTGGGTCCTCTCACCATGGTGTAGAAGTTGCTATTCACCATGATTGGGCCCCGGCCCCTGAGGTAGATGTACTCTTCCCACCAGTCACTCACCTTGGTACAGACACATCAGGGAGTATGCATCAAGTTCAAAAAGTGGTGTAAAGGTGCAGTTTTTAATGATAAACAGTTTTATAATAATTGGTAAGTAAAAAATTTGAGTCCTAGTCTTTCCATAAAGAATTAAAAAGTTCTGTTTAGAATTTTAACTTTGTCAGAATGGTGGCATAGTGGTTAGCACCATGGCCTCACACCTCCAGGATCAAAGGTTGGTGGGTTTCCTCCAAAGTCATGCAGATTAGGCTAATTGGTGTTCTCAAATTGCTCATAGTGTGAGTGTGTGTGTGCGTCAATGGCCTGCAATGGATTAGCACCCTTTCTGCCCTGCCTTGTGCCCGCAGTCTCCTCGGATTTGCCTAAATCCATTGCAATGCACAGTTTGGGAATACCAATTAGCCTAATCTGCATGCCTTTTTGGGAGGAGACTCTTTGCACAGACAGACCCCAAGTCAGGAATTGAACCTTGGAGGTGTAAGGCTACAGTGAAAAGCAAAACACCACTTTGCAATGGATCTAATATTTTAGATACTTACATAATTGTGGGCCCACCAGGACTTAAGGTGAAGGTATTTTTGCAGTTTTGGGGCTTGGTCCCTTTTGAACTCGTTGGCCACAATTTCCATCTGTTTATACTGATCATCATCCAGTAGGGGGCGCACTGACTCAAGATACTGAGAGACAGGCAGAATAGTTTTAATTTTTGCAAAATGTACTATTTATGCAGTATACTGTAAAGCACAGAAATCTAATTTTCTAAAGAAAGCACATATCTAATCCTTAATTTAACCAAAAGCAGGTTCTCACCCTGTGAATGGTGTCATCAATGCTGGGTACAGGCAGTCTAGGCAAAGAGCCCTGGAAACTGTAGAGTAACGGCCGACGACTCGAAAACATCTTTAGCAAACTCTAAACCAAGTAAAATACTTTTAGATCAGAGACATCTTTGCAAAAACACAGATAAGCTATTCTCCTTCTCTAAATGTTTCCCTATAACTATGCATGTGTATGAGTATTTACTATCCAGACTTTGGTGGTCATGCTCATTTTGCCATGTGGCTCAAAGATCCAGCCGTGGTAGGAGAGCAGAACTTTCAGAGTGCAGCGCAGAAGCATAATCAGAGAGAACCACAGTCCGGTGGCAAACACGATAGCACTCAACACCGTCTGAGTCTGAGCCGTAAGACGATCGCTGCAGAGAGAGAGAAACACTATTAAAAAAGCAGTTCATGTATGCATCAGTTGATTCTGCAGAGTCTCTATATTTTTATTATAGTGTAAATGTAAATTGTGTCTTTTTAGCAGTAAGATCCTGTTTTGTTAGAGCTTTTGCCTAATCTGACATACATTCACCGGCCACGTAATTACATACACCATGCTAGTCCTGGGTTGGACCCACTTTTGCCTTTAGAACTATCTTAATTACTCATGGCAAAGATTCAACAAGGACATACAACTGTGTGTTATCAGCATAACAGTGAAAACTAATACCAGGCCATAATACAAATTATGTTGCCCAGAGGAAGCATGTGAAGAGAGCAAAGCAATGGGCCTAAAACCGAACCCTGTGGAACACCACTTGAGAACATGTAGAATAGTCACCTGCTTCAATCTTTAATGTGTTGTGCTTTTACAGATGCTCTTTAGCGTACTTTAATTATAACGAGATGTTAATTGGGTTACTGTTGTCTTTTCATCAGCTCAAACCAGTCCGGGCATTTACCTCTGATCACTGGCATCACTGCGCACTTTTTCCCAGAGAACTGCCGCTCACTGTATATTTTCACTTTTTTAGGCCATTCTCTATAAACACTTAATATGGTTGTGTGTGAAAATCCTAGTAATTTACCAGTTTTTTAAATACTCAGATTAGCCCATTTGGCACCAACAACAACAATCCACGTTCAAAATCACCTTTCTTCCCCATTCTGATGCTTGGTTTGAACTTCAGCTTGACCATGTCTACATGCCTGAATGCATTGAGTTTCTGCTATGTAATTGGCTGATTAGATATTTACATTAATATACAGTTGAACAGGTGTACTCAATGAAGTGGCCAGTGAGTATTTTAATTGACACAAATTATATTGTTGTAATGTTGACATACAGACCTTGCAGGTAAAACCTTCTTGATGCTGTTAATCATTCCCATGGATGGATCCATTCTGGCATAAATGGAACTCATTATTGCGATCACCACAATTAACCAGCTAGAGGGACTGGCCGGATATACGCCCATTCGGATGCCATTCTGTTTAAACATGAACAAAAATTTTGTAACAGTTATATTATGGTGTCTCTAACATCCAGTGGTGTTTATACCAGGATAAACCGTGATGCCAAAATATAGCACATATTTGACTGTAAATTCAAAATCCACTCACTCGAAACAGAATCGCACGTTTTCTCCATGACGTCACTGCAGCCAGGTAGATGTGTTTGAACGCCTCACGGCTGAGGCGCAGGTCAATGCCCTCTGGTGTGACGGTGAACTGGAAGGCCACCGCCTGGTGCGCCTCTGCCATAGCACGTGCTGTAAAAACGGGTCAGCTGTTATTAAACTGATGGATTGAAGTAAGTCACAGCATTGTTTTTAGTTATAGTGTAACTATATGCTGGGTGACCAGGGGGTTGCTAGGGGACAAAACTAACACGCTATTCAATATAGAGTGCACTTGATATTGTATAAACCATACTTGAAAGTTTCAGATTTGGTTGTACCTTATATATATATATATATATATATATATATATATATAATATAATTATATATATTGCGTATCCAAGTTAGAAAGCTGGTATCAGAGTGCAGGGTCAGTCAGGATACTCGAGCAGATAAGGTTATGGGCCTGGCTCAAGGGCACAACAGTGACAGCTTGGTAGTACTGGGGCTTGAACCCTGTACTTCTGTGTACGGTTTTCATCATAAAACTAAATTTAGATGTTTCTTTAGTCAGGGTTGCAACTAAGACACAGCTGGTCAGTTTCAGTGAAGGAATCTCATAAATCGTCATTGATGCACACTTTTATTAATAAATAAATTTTCCGTATCATGTTTAGCCAAATTTGAGGTTACCTTGGCCTTCACAGCCACACTAGCATGTTAAAGGTAAGTTCTTAATTGTATCATGATGGAACCATTGGTTATGCTGTATGAACAATATAGAAAAAACAGTGTTTTGGTCAGCAACTATATTTGTGATAAAAGAAAAAAAATTAAGCATGATGTCATTTATAAAATGCCTGAAATATGCATTTAAGATGATAAAAAAACTTCTTAAAAATCAAGGTCATTGTATTACATAAAATTGACAACACAGCTGTGTAAAATCTGGATTGCACATTTGGATATCTAGGCTAGTCCAGGATCATTTTATTTCACAACTCCTTAGCTTAAGAGTGCCTGCAATGAGTTGAGCAAAAAGTCAACAAATTCATGATAAATACAGTACGGATAATTTCCTGAAGTCAGGTACGTTGTCACAGCAGGTTACGATTTATATGATAGGGGAAATCATGAGCATGTTTTTTTTTCCATGTCATGTGACTGGAAGCCATCAAACTGGGGCAAAGTTGAACAGTCAGAAATAGCGAAGAAGCTGACGCACATGCTCAGTACACACACACACACACACACACACACACACAGAACTGCATGGAATAAGGAAAGGATAAAAAGGCTGCCTCACAGTAAAAATTAAAAGCTTTAATTTTTAATTGTTCGCTGCATTATAACACATTATTTATGACAAATTTGCCTGTTATTCAAGATTACTGTTGATGACATTCATAGAAATATGAGTCTGCAGAAATTAGACATCACATCCTATGGTACATTAAAAATATATTGGTAAAATAATGACAGGTGAGTATTGGTGACCTGTAAAGGCACTACAGTTAAATAGAAATGACCTGCATGCGAAACCTAAATAACTGTCACCTGGTTTAAAAAAACAAACAAAACAACACATCCTCAATATCTGAAAATCTTCATCCATAATAATTGACAATAAATTTAACAAAAAAGCAGTAGCTTTTACCTTTAGTTAAAGCAGTGCACGAGTGAAGTAAATCAAAATATCTGAGGAGGTCAGGTTGCTTCTGGTTTGTTATGAGAACAGCTCTGTGCCACAGCTTGACGCTGACGACCTTCAAATGATAAAAATTTCCTCAAGAAGTCTATGGGAGAAAATCCAACTCCCACTTATGATCAATTTAGACTATTCTGTCTCTAAAGTTTTCTGTGTCTACCTTCTGTCCCTTTCCTCACTATCTTCCCGCTCATGTGCTCTCTGGCTCACTCTGTATGTGAGTCTGAGTGAGTGTGTGTTTGTAACCAGACACCTATGTGGCTCAGACTATGCTGGTGACTGCGCAGTCGAGTCTACCATTTACTGTAATCATACTCACTTTCAGATCTCACAACGTTCCTGCATTGAATCGGATGACATTCCAGAGCGCAGGAGGAAGAGCCCAAAAAGTGCATGCTAAGGATACATTCCATGTATCCTTAGCTGTGTGGTGCGTTCTCAGACATATAGGCCTATGTAATATAAGGCCACATAGGGCTTTAGGTAACCTGGTACCTATATTAACCGGTGTACACAATCACTCTTGGAAGCTTTTGGAAAACACATTATTTTATTAAGCCACAGGTGGTTAAGACCAGACTACTGGACAGACCTCCGAGTAGGTGTTCTCATAGCGTCTCAAAACTGGTTGACAGATCCTGAAGTTATTTACAAATCCACCAAAGGCACAGGCCCTGAAAGGAATAAACGGTTTAGAAGAAAAGATGGAAAAGGCTCTCATAGCAAGTACAGACTGGAAGAGAAGGAAGGGTGGACAGAGACAGAGAGCGGATGTTTAGCCGATAGATTGTGTCCTCCTGGTTTCCCGACATGTAGACATCTTCATTGTACACCGTGCCTTGACCGATTAAAGCTGTCTTCTCCATGCTTCTGATCTGACCCCATTTTCGTGTCTCCACACAGAATGACGTGACTATGGTTTCAACATTGTTGCCACCAATGACAATCAACCTGTCCGTGGATCCCAGGAAGTGAAGGCTGGGCATATCCGCAGCAGTGCGTGTGAGCGTAGGAAGCAACTCACTCCAGCAGTCTGAGGGAGAGAAGAAGGTTTTAGGCATGTGCAAAACTTTTTGTTCGTCATTTATTTATTCATCTTTAGTAATTGTTTTAAACTGCTCAGGATCAGAGTGGATCGAGAGCTAAGTCTGGGAACACTGAGTGTGAGGTGGGAATACACACTTGATGCAATGGCACGGTATTTACAGCAGTATTTACCCAGGAATAACCTATTCACCTTCTGTACCATGTAATAAGAAAATGGGAGAAAGCCATAGAGCCTTAAGTAAACCTGCATAGACATGGAAAGAACATGAACCAAGGACCTTATCTATACCACTTATCTATCAAGGTGCCTGTAGACCGAGGAGATCCAGGGCTCAAGGCAGGGCACAAGGCAAGGCACAAGGCAAGGAACACCCTCAATGGGGCGCCAATCTATTAAAGGGCACACAAACACCCTCACACACACGTACAAAGTACATTTAGTTAACCTACTCAGCTTTTCTTTGGACTGTTGGAGGAAATCGGAGTACTCGGAGGAAACCCACGAAGCACGCAGATATACCTCAGGCAGGAGGTAGCACCTCGCAAGGCCACAGTGCTAACCACTATGCCACTGCGCCAATCAGTCAATGTTGAAACCTATTGGGCTCTTGGTATGGTTAATGATTTTGCCTTGCCAAAGCAGGTCTACTTGTAGCCTTTTCTAAAAAGGAAATGGTGGGGTCTCTATTTAATCTGTAATGGTCCCCAAAAAGGGAAAATAGGAAAAGAACTATCTAAGGTTAATTTATATTATAAAACTGTTGCACTGTTGACTCACACCTCCTTGGTTGTTGGTTCGAATTCGCCCATCGGTCTGTCTGTGGAGTTGGCACGTCCTTTCTGCGCCAGACTCCCCCAGGCTCTCCCATTTTCTCCCTCTCTCCAAAGTTATGTGGGGTAGGTTGATTGCTGTTTCAAATTCTTCTTTGTGTATGGTTGCATGTGTGAGTGTTTGTGCTTGTGCCCTGTGATGGGTTGGCACCCTATCAATGGTGTTCCTCGTTTTGTGCTTTGGAATAGGCTCCAGGTTCCCTCCAAATGTACGGATGGATGGACAAATTATAAATACATTATAAAAAATATACAAACAATTCAAAGGTTTGTACGGGCCAACAAACTTCCTGGTTCAACCTAAAACAATGGTTCACTAGATGGTTTAAGGTATGTGGAAATTTATAGTTTATAATTCAACCTGTTAACATGTCTGCCAAATACAAAAAATAAATTAAAAAAAAAAAAACGATTGTATAAAGTGTTTAAAGTAAGTCGCTTGTTTTACCTTGTGTAGTATCATAGCATAGCACTAGTTTCTCTCCAGTTCTCTGGATGTTCCCCACCACATAGAGGCTTGTCCCTAGGCTGGTGGTAAGGGGGGAATCATGAGAGAGGGAAAGGGTAAACTGGAAGTCTGAAAGAGGTAACGAGGAAACAAAAGCCCATGAATCAGTCCATGGGTCATATTGCTCCACTGCTGTATACACTCCTGTGCTGGAGTCAGGAGTCACGAGGGAGTCCAAATACCAGCCCCCTACAGCGTAGATGTGCCCCTCACACACTGCTGCACTGAAGTGGCGCCTGTGCTGAGAGAAATCACACACATTTACAGCCATGGAAAAAACATCAGATGACAGGTTTCAATTGATAAAGTGCTCTTCTATTTATATTCCTGTGATTCGAACATAATTAACTCCATACCTTGATAAGAGGCGCAGTTGAAACCCATTTATTGGTTAAAGGATTATAACGGAAGGAGGCCATCTTGAACTCGTAACCTCTCTTCATGTGTTGCCGGAACCCTCCAATGAGGTAGAGGTAATTAAACAGTACTGCTGTGGTGAAACACCACTTATCTGCACCAAATGGCAAATCTGTAACAGTACTCCATGTCCCATCATCCTCATCCAGCCTGAAAAGCTTCCTTGCAGACTCTGTTTCCTGACTGTTTCGTGAAATCAGATTCTCTTTCCTCAGACAGCACAGCCGAGGTGAGCCCTTTGACCGAATCTGAAGGATCTCGTGTTGTAGGTGGCGGTCCAGATTCCTGCTCAAGTGAGAAAGCTCTAGTAGGTTTGTGCCCAGGTACATCAGCACAGTTTCATGAAGCTCAACACTGCCTAGCTCCTCAGCCAGCTGCAGGTAATCTAGGAACGTTTGCTCGGTGAGGATTTCAGACAGATTTAGCAGCAGGCAACGAGTGAAATCAGGGACCAACAGATATGTGCTGACACGCAAATGCTCCTCTAGAAGGTTGTGGGGAATGCAGAATCTTTGCTGGAAGCAGAACTGCAGGAGGTTGTGGAACACACTGGAGGGCACATGGGACAGGTTCACAAGTTGTTCTGCACTTTCTCTCATGCAGGAGTTATACAGAGCCCTGAAGTACTCACTACAATCCGCCAGCCTCTCAACGTCAACCTGATGAATGAAATATGAAATATTTTGAATCACTAGTATACCTTGGCTTGAAAGACAAATGACATATGTTTGAGGATGAGTGAATGAGTTTTGGACAGAGAATATAGATTGTTTGAGAGAGGGGTCATTGACCGGGGAGCATCGTTTGACCTTGAAAGATTAAAAAATAAGGAACTTAACAACTTTCCTTTGACTAAAGGAGCTACTTGCATGTGTACTGAAATGTTTCTACCTAACAAAAAAGAAGCCCAGTTGACATGACTCAACTTCCAGATGGAATATATTACTTTTTGTTACAGTAAAAGTTGTTTAATTTATAACTGAGACTTTGAGGTATGAGACGTAGAGCATATGACTTGGATTTCTATCCATTCGTAGATGAAGGGTTTCCTGAGGGTTTTCTATGGTTCCAAAAACAGTCTCATCCATGCTTAAGTGAATAATCCTACCTAAATACTGCAGCATATATACATCATATTAAACAGCCTTGCTTGATTCTATAGTATATATACAGTGGTTTTCAAAATAATAGCAGTGTCTTGAAAAAAGTTCCATATCCGTATAATAACTCTTAATTTAAATCACATAAATGCATTGGACCCCTGCACGTTCTACTCTGAATTACAACATTAAGAAAAATGTGCGAAATGGATTATTAGTTTAATGTAAGTGAAGAAAAACAAATATTAGTCTGTTCAAAAAAATAGCAGTGTCATCACTCATCTTTACAAAGTGATGAATTTACAGTTTAAACAAAAATGATCTCTGAACTAATATTTAGTTGTATAACCATGGTTTCTGAGAACTGCTTCACATCTGTGGCAACTGTACTACATGCCACAATTCCTCTGCATTTCTTGGTTTTGCCTCAGAAAAAGCATTTTTAATGTTGGACCACAAGTTTTCTATGGTATTAAGGTCTAAGGATTGGGCTGGCCATTACATAACGTCAATCTTGTTGGTCTGGAACCAAGATGCTGCTTGATTACTGGTGTGTTTGGGGTTGTTGTCTTGTTGAAACACCCATTTCAAGGGCATTTCCTCTTCGGCATAAGGCTACATGATGTGACATTAAGTATTCTGATGTCCTTGAATTGATCCATGATCCCTAAAATGTGATAAATAAGCCCCACACCATAGTACGAGAAGCATCCCCATATCATGATGCTCGTGCCTCCATGCTTCACTGTCTTCACAGTGTACTGTGGCTTGAATTCAGTGTTTGGGGGTCGCCTGACAAACTGCCTGTGGCCTCTAGACCCAAAAAGGACAATCTTGCTTTCATCAGTTCACAAAATATTGCGCCATTTCTCTTTAGGCCAGTCAGTGTGTTCTTTGGCGAACTGTAACTTCTTCAGCACATGTCTTTTTGTCAACAATGGGGCGTCTTGCTAATAGCTTTCTGGTTTTGGTCTCTATTTTAAAGCATTTGATATCATTTTAGCAGAGCAGCCTATCACTTTCTGCACTTCTTTGTTTGTTCTCCCATCTCTAATTAACTTTTAAATCAAAGTACGCTGTTCTTCTGAACAATGTCTGGAATGACCATTTTATTTTCAGGGAGAAATGCACAGAACAACCTTTTTCTGCATTTATCCTTAAATAAGGGGAACTTGTTTGACACCTGTTTTTCACAGAATAATTTACCTCTCTAATTGAACTCCGCACTGCTATTATTTTGAACAGACTAATATTTGTTTTTCTTCACTTACATTAAACTAATAATCCATTTAGCACATTTTTCTTCATGTTCTGATTCAGAATAGAACCTGCAGGGTGTCCAATGCATTTATGTGATTTAAATTAAAAGTTATTATATGGATATGGAGCTTTACGCACTTTTTTCAACACACTGCTATTATTTTGAACACAACTGTATAGTAAAGCCAGCATATTAATGTTTTTTCCATGCTGCATGACATATTCAAAAGAAAACAATTTCTAAAACGCCTACAATTGCTTAGTGTTGTTTTGACTGAAAGGAATACCGCCCCCCTCAAAATTGTATGTTTTTGGTTGAATTTGTCCACAAAATAAGAAAAAATTCAAGGGGGATGAATACCTTAACTTTAAATGTGTTGAATGTACAACGTGTAAACAGTTAACCATTATGCCTAAGCACAAGAGATTGATAGCTTCTAGACAGAAAATGATCAGATCATATTCTATCAAATTGTGAGCATAATTGTGTAGAGACTCACATAGAAAAGATGTGTGCTGGTCTGGATGGTAAACATGGGTCCATTTCCATGGTAACGATACGTCCTAGCTTCCTGGTCTGTTTTCCACGTATCCGTCTGGTTGCCATCAAGAGTTCTCCGTATCTTATCAACATTAGAATGATTCCATGCGGAAAATCTATCCACACGTTTCATAACCCAGGATGAATTATTCGTGAACCCAAAATGTCGCTGTATATAGTTGAGACTGTACTTTATCCACGAGAACAAACTGAGAATTAGAGCTAAAAGCGTCTCCCAGAGAGCATTCATACTTGTATACTCGGCCCACAACAGATTTATTAGAATATTCTTTAAAAAAAAGTGGCATTTAAGCAATCTGACTGAAAAAACACTATAATAAAGTGCAAGAGTTGCTGTCTCAATAAACCCTGACTGCCTTACTCTGTCTCTGGTTTGGAGGTCAGTCGATCTGGTCTCTCTTGTAAACTAGGCCTGATTGTTTTGAAGGTTTCCTTTCTTTATGCAGTCGAGTCTGGAGTGCTCTCACTGTGTTACTGAGCTGAAGCAGGAGGAGCAGAGCTATTTTAGGAAGCACCGGATTGAAACAGGACCAGATACAGCCATGTAGGAGCAATAAAAATTAAACACAACAAAAAGCTGAACAATGTTAGGAAAGATTATACTCATTTTCTACTCAATGTTTTTAAAGATGTCATATTCCATACTCGCCTGCACACACAATCCAATCTTTAGATACATTACCTGTTTGAAGTCTGTTCTTCGCTTTTCAGTGGGACGTCCCCAAATCAAACTGCCAAAAAACTATTCATCACTGGTCTACGGTCAAATTAATGACTTTTATAAACGCGATGTAGAAACATTTAGTTCTTCTCATATTTAGCATTATGACATCAGCTCTATGTCGTCATAGTGTGTGAAGGACCCTGTTGTTTTTCTAAGTCGTTGTTTTTTTTCCCCACCACAATTTGGGGCTTTTTGGGGGTCATAACATGCTCAAAAACTCAAAGAAATTGTCAGGCAAGTCAAAGCTGCTGCCATTAGGATGCCTGAGAGTCACATGAGATTTTGCAGCACAGATCATACACACTTTCACGTATGCACATAAAACCCAGTACACATTTACAGCTCATTGAGCCAAACGACTTTTGCATTGCATGTCATAGGCTCAACTCAACAGGACGTCAGTTATTTTGGGTCATTTGCCAAACGCACCCATTAGAATTTGATGGTCTTCCTTAAGGAATTTATGGTATTGCCACCAGACCAGGCCTATGTGATCTCAAGAGATAAAGGGCTGTTTGATATCTCAAACAGTTCAGCCGTGACAATGCCGAACTTCTGCTGAAAAGTGGTAAATAACTTTGTGTGGCATTATATTGATTGACATTACATTGAATGACATCATATTGTGACATCACATTGAGTGACATCATAGTGTGATGCTTTTTTTTCGCAGCATCTGGGGCTTTTTTGATCTCCCCTTTTCTAAAATTGTGTCATAATGTTTTTGGTATGTCCCCTTTAAATACATGTGCCTGGTGTGCCCATTTTCTTCCTGGAGCACCGCTGTGAAAATGGTGCTTGGGCCCGCTCATCGTTGCTTGCTACTATATTTTCTTTCTTTTTATTTCTTTATCGCAGTTACAATTATTAGTAGTATGAAGATGGCTTGGCAGTTAGCCCTGTCGCCTCATACCTACTGTATAAGTTCAGGGGTTTGAATCTTACCTCTTGACTGTGTATGGAGTGTGCCTGTTCTACTCTACTTGGTGGGTTTCATCTGGGTAATGTTTCCTCCCACAGAATAATGACATTCTGTAGATTTTCTGGGTTTCCAAATTGCCATAGTGTATGATTGGGTGTGTGTGCTTATACCCTGCATTGGGTTGGCCCCTCATCCAGGGTGTCTGAAGCATTGCTCTCCAGAGAACCTCCAGAACCCAACACAGATTAAGTTGTATTAAAAATAGCTGGATGATTCCTGCTACTACTACACACTATTCTAGGAAGTAGCTGTACAGTGTACTTATGGTCTTGCTTACAGTTACACTCCTGAACGTTTGTTGAAACAGAAATGCGGCATCATACATTTGAAGCAGTCTACCAACAAATCTGCATGTGGTTTTACTGTTCCTTTTTAAAATAAATGCTCAAAGCATACTTAAATCAAGAACACTCAAATGCTTTAATGCAAAACTAGGAAATAAGGGAGTTGTGCTTTTAGCTCCAAATAGTCATAAGGGTGGAGCAATGGGAATTTATAAAGTTTGAAGACACTTGAAGAAAATGGAGAAATAGGACGAAAGTATTTCAAAGAATTTCTTAAGGCCAATGGGACTAAAAAAGAGAATTTAAACTGAAAGGAAAATGAGGGAGATTAAGACCAGAAGGTGGCAGTAATGCAACATGTTGGATGCCAACCGCCAGTAAACACCAAGAAGACAGAAAATACATGCCTCTTAGCCTTTATGAAGGGTGTATGTGCATATTATTATCTGAAGCTTTGTACAGTAGTAACTGAAATATAATGTACTTAAACATTTATATTATATATATAAAATATGCTTTACAGATTTAAAAAAAACATTTTAAAAACACATTAAAAACAAAAAATATATTTTTTTAAACAGCTGATTTTTTGGGTGCAACATCAGTAACACTATAAAGAGTATAAATGACATGTACACAAATGCTCAGATTTTAAATGTTTTTATTTGTAATTAGGAGGTTCAATGGCTGCTGCGTCCTATTAAGGCTAATAATCCACATAAAACAAGTGCATACAGACCGAAAAAAGGATTTGCCAAGGGTTTTAACAAACAGAAATACAAGAATAATAAAAACTGGACCCAGCTCAATGGACGTTCGAAACTGACATAAATGAGGCAGATTTACATTGAAACGTTGATGATCCTTTTGACTTGGACTTTATCTGTATGTACTCGAATCTAGATTAATAAGTGCCTTTTATATTTTTTTGTCTGTTTTGGATCCATGACTGATGCAGGTCAATAATAAAATAATAATAAATTAAATAAAAACATTATAAATTACAGACATTATAAATAAGAATCTGGCTAAGATCTGGTCACAAGCTTGGTAAGCTACATATACTGTAATAAAGCATGCAGTTCAGGCAGATATACCGTATAGTGCAGACAAACTGGTTATTTACGCAAATTAAAGAAGGACATAAAAGAGAGATGAAATTGAAATGAATAACCATTCACACAAGTAGTTCCAGAATTTTCTGTAATATTAGCCTTTAGTATTTCACTTACAGTCTTTCAAACACAAACTGAAAAATGTTCTATACTATCCTAATAATCCAGTTAGAGAACCATCCAGTTAGGAACTGTTAAACTTTCGAGCATCAGTAATGTTCAGCTCCCCTAACAAACGCTTCCCTTGATAAACTTAGTTGGTCCATCAAATTGAGTTATTTTTAAACCAGTTACTCTAACCAGGATAAAGCAGCTACGCAAGATAAAACAACTAACATGGTATAGATCAGTGGCGGCTGGTGCTCAAAATTTATGAGGGGGCTCAAGTTTTGGTGTAGCAAACCAACTGCTAAGATCTGAAAAAAGTGACAATTCAATACTGTTAAAGCTGGTACCAATCAGTGAATTTGAGTTAAACATGAGTTTAGGATGATGCTCAGATTTAAGACTGACAAGACAGCATTTTTCTAAAAGATGTTTTAAGTGTTGTAACCCCATCGTTGTCCACAATGCTTCTGCATCAGGATGTAGGAAAAAAAAAATGTAAAAGCAATAAAGACATTACTTAAACCATATCCTGCTAACGAGCTCTGTTCACCTTACTCGTTACTCATAATAAACATTATGCATGTTATGGCCAGTCCAAGGAAAACTGTCTTGCATAAATCTGGTCCGTGGTGCAAAAAAAAGAAAAAAAAAAAAAAAAAAGAATTTAGTATTTTATTAAGAACCACTAATTTAGTATGTTCAGGTTATCAGTTGACAAGATTTTTTAGGCATATATCAGTGCTAAACCTAGTCCTGTCTAACCTAAACCTGACCACCTGTTCAGTCCCAATCCCTTGAGAATCACAATTCCTCTTTGTGTTTTCCATGTGAAAATTGTCTTGTTTACACTATAAAACTTAGCTGCAAGCTCTAGCCTTTTTTCCCCACAGTAAAGAGAAGGGAAGAGAAGATATGCTACTTTGAAATTTAAATGAAAAATGCCCTTATATCATAAAGAAACCCCCCTCCCAAAAAAAAAAAAAAAAAAAGAAAATCGACCATAAAAAAAAATTATAGGCGCTTACGAGTGTGCAATTGAAATCTACTTAATAAGTGAAATCTTACATCTTACGGTAAGACGAAATTTTTTTAGTTTCAACATTCAACAGATGACGTTGTACATTTATTTATTTAATAAATTTCCACTTGGGCACATCTAGTCATTAATATTTGTTTAACATGTTTATTTACATGTTTAAGCAATCTTTTTTTTCTCTAATAATTATAAGAGGATGGGCCCCAGCGCCCCATATTAACCAGCCGCCACTGGACTATGCATGTTAACAGTTAACGAGTTTCATAACTAACTGACCAGCAACACCGGTATGAGAGTATAATTCAGCTGCAGTCTCAGTCCCCTACAGCTAAAAGCCAAGAAATTCCTCTTTTTGCTTTTTTTTTTTTTTTTTGTTACTGGATAAAACAAAACAAGCTATAACATGTTACACTCACTAGTGCTATTAGGACATATATTCAGTGATGAACACCCCTGACTTGTGTCCTAGTGCCGCACTGGTCCATGGATCCCTCTTCTGGATCCACAACCACTGAGGCCTCCTGTGCCTCCTCTAACCAAACTGTGTGCATGGTCCTTGTATTATCTCAGACCACACATCAATTGAAAAATACAACTATGCACCTCTTTATACTTGTTTAGAAGGAAATTAGCAGGAGATGTTTGCCAAAGTGTACAGTATTATATGATATATGGAAATAATATTAAGGAGAACTAGTGTGGACCCTCATGTACACACTGAATTGTGCAGCTATACACAAACTTGCTCTCATGAATTCAAAAAAAGAAAAAAATAACAAAACACAGAAAGTTGCAATAAATAATAAGTACTGAATACTGTACTCAAGTGCTTGGATTAGATTAGATAAAAGAATATGTGCCATATCTGCCTATGGATATTGCTGTATGCCTGGAGATTTGTGCCATATGTTCACATTTGAACCGTTCATGTAATTTTCACTATGTCACTAGTAAAATAGTAAAAAGCGGGGGTGGGGGTGGGATGAAAATATGTTCCTCTGAGGTCTGATCCATCCTGAAGCCTTCTCCTACAGTTGATTAGGCAAAAAGCTTTTTCTGCTTGAAGTATGAATCAAACCTGTGCTGGGCATAATCCTGAAGTCAGAGAAAAAGAAAAAGCAGACGCACACAGATGGAGCATTAAACCACGCTCCAGTTATTTACTCTAAAATCATAATCATGAGGATGTTTTGCTCAACAATCTCTGTCGTATTCTTGTGTGCTTTAATACTACTATGAAGGGTGTTCAAGTCTTACTGGGACTTATTTGTGCAGAAAAAAACTCCCTTTATTTCTCGGTAAATGATTGTGTGTACAGTTCCCACAGACAGATGCGTCTTAACCACAAGCTGGTGACAAGTTATTTATCAATTTTCAAGGATCAGGCATTCCACTTGCTGAATGTTCACTGGAATGACTGCAAGGGGCTCCGAACCACCTCGTCATTCACAGAAGTACGACCTTTTTAAAAATGTCTGCACCATTCCAATGTTTTATTGCAGCTAAGAGTTCTGTGCTAAAAGACGTCTGTAAATTCCATAGAGTTTTGTGCCTTCATTTACAAGAAATTTTATCAAAAGTCCCGGTTTGAATTGAACGCCCTCGTATAATAACGTTTTAAATTCTGTATTACTCACCATGTATCCAAATTCAATGTTGGAAATCCTGGCTTGAATGATGGACCACAGTCCCCAGAAGAAATGAGATGCAAGGGCAAATCTGCATATGGGTAAATGTGTGCGAAAGAGAGATTATTAGAGATTATAAGGAAAATCAGAGATGTGTAGGAAAGTTTCTTCAGTCAACTTCAGTGCAAAACGTATGATTTAGACTTTTAGTCTGCACAGATTACAGAAAATAGTGGAAAGTACAGATGAACACAGAGCCAAGCTAAAACATACCTGTTTGCTTCAACGATCATCTGTTCCATGGCCGCTTGGTCTTTACACACAGTGTCTTCACTCTCGGACAAGTAGTTTTTGAAGAAGTGTAGCTAAAGAGTGAAACGCAAAGAGCATGTTCAGAGAAGTGGCATATAATTATAAGAAAATCTATCGTATCTGTGGTTTCAAACTTAATTTATTAGGTACCATTACTCCCAAAATAAATGAATAAATAAAAAAGGGTAAATTTTTTTTTTTTAATAATAATAATAATAATATTAATTATTATTATTATATATAACCATAGCAATTTCAACATTAGTTTACTATATGATATTGGGGTATGATCTCCTAATATACTACATGTAATTTTACTTAGATTCAATAATAATATATGAACTTCAGATCATTTCTTTATAATTTGTAATTCTTTGTAAAAATGAACTGCAATGATCCAACCTTAAGGAACTCCCCAAAAGTTTTGAATTCAAATTATTTATATTTGCACCGTGATTTAGATAACCAATTTATAACTCATCTTCTAAATGCATATAAGTCCACGAAGGTAATCATGTCTTACCCCTCTAAACCTATTTCTATTTTTGTTAAGAGTAATTTATGTTCAACAGTATCAAATGCTTTCTGTAGATAAACGTATTTTTCACTTGTTAGTCATGTCCTTCTATAGCCTTTTGCCTACAAAATCTATCAGTGCTAAGGAAGTGGTCTTATTTTAATCTAAAACCATATTTATGTTCACATAATATGTTATGCTTTGGAAATAAAGATAGTTAAACATCTGAAAAATTTCCAAAAACTTGCAAAGAGAACTGGTGTATATTAAGGCATGCTTGTCTACAGCTTTATACTGTATAGTAGAATAATCTTGACTATTTTAATTGTATTAGGAAATTGTCCTGCAATTATAGAGCGTTTAAAAGTATGAGTCAGCAGTTTAATGTTAATTAAACATTAATAAAGTTTAAAGTATGCATCAAAACTATTCCAGTCTGTTTTTTACTTTCTGATTTAAAAATTGCAACATGCAAATAATTAGGCAAATTTTAAACAAAAAGTGACTAAAGTAAAAAATCTCATTTATAATTCACAGCAGAGTACCTTTTAGCATAATCAATTTTATCCCGAAGGCACATAAGGGCATGCATGAGATGATAGAGACTCACCTGCTGTTCTCTGCTTGGGTAGTTTTCCAGGTTTGCCTTAAAAAAAGGCCACTTGTCATATGTGTAGTTATACACCCACTCACAGAAATGGTTCCCAAAATCAAAGCCCCTGCACCAAACAGATAACATTAGGGCAAAGCCGAGAGTCAACAGATCAAAACAGATCATTGTTACAATAGCATGCAGCGCTTTGAATAATTATTATACAACATTAGAAACTGTAGATGCACTGTGAAAATTGTAACAATGAAGTGGGAATGTTTTGCAGGTACTATAGGAATGCAGTAGACTTTTCTTATCAAGACTTAATCTTTCAGGTTCACCTGAAGTTGTAGCTGCTGTATTCGAAGTCGATAAGCATCAGTTTATCAGAGAAATCCTGTTCTCGACCTTCCAACATCAGGATATTACCTAAAGCAGAGGAAGTCTAAGTCGTTAAAAAAATTATGTGGGTGTATTTGGTGTAAAAATAATTAGGTGTATGAACAACAGACAAATTTTTATATATTACATAAACATAAAAAAAATAATATAATGAAAAGCTTTTTTGTGTAATATAATTAAAAAAGTTAAACTTTTATATATTGTAGATTACTTACGCATAAAGTGAAATATTTCAAGTCTTTCTTTGGTTAAACTTTGATGATTACAGCTTAAAGCTCATGAAAACCAAACATTTCAAAATATTAGAATATTCTAAAGAGCAAGAAATATTTACAATACAGAAATGTCCAAATTCTAAAAAGTGTGTCCATTTATGCAGTAATCTTTTCCTTTAGGACTAATTACTGCATTAATGGCATATACATGAGAGTTATGTTAGGTAATTTAGATTTTAATTAAACATATATATATAAAACATCCACAATATGCAAACTTTGTTAAAATTTGCACACAACTAGATATCATTGTGTATAAATGTAACAGTGAAGGAGAGTTCGAGATTTACCTTCTTGTACATCATTGTGACAGAAGACAACAGGTGAAGGAGTCGCTTCCAGCAGCGCTCTATGATTAAAGAAGAGGACAATATCATGTTACAGTCACATACTGTATGACTAAAAGGCCATCTTTTTACATAACAGTATATGAAGCTGTCATGACACCAGACTCAGTCTGTTAGAAAGGGAAAGGTGTTACAGGATGTGTAATTACAGAATCTATATCTAAATAATATCACTTCCACTTAGATATAAGGAACACCAACACGGCGGGTGCTATAAACCTTAATACCGGTGGGATTGCTAGTTATGAGAAACCATTAAGTAAAACCTGTTTTTAAGATTCTTTTAGGATATCCGAAAAATTTTAAATAATTATTAAATTATAATAGGCTACGGTAGAATAAACAATACTGTATGTTCATGCTGACTCCAGACTGCTGTAGCCTATTATAAAGCTGAAGGAGAACAACTATGGACGTTTCTACTGTCAGTAACAGCTGTGAGCTGGAACTGCTTCACAGGATTTGCATAACATGGGCCTTTCTTTGTTGCAAATGTAACACATACCCAAATTACCTTTAGACCCTCCCTTCCTGTTGGACTAAACAAGCAAAAAGAAACATATTTACCCATTCATTATATAATAATAATAATAATAATAATAATAATAATAATAATAATAAAAAATAAAATAATAATAATAATAATAATAATAATTAATTTGTGTCATATAAAGTCAGGTATTAAGTCGCACAGATTAGCTTTATGCTATGGTTAATAGTGTGAAGTAGGTAAAAGGTATAAAATTTTCAATTTCATTAAAAATTTATAATTTGATAAATATTGTCTTCCTGATTCTTCAGCAGAATTGAAAATGTTTTAATCTTAAACATTGTTTTAAAGCACTTTAACGAACACAACCCAACCTAGTTACTCCAGCTGTGATAGATATACATGCTTAAAAATTATTTTTTTTCCCTAAGAAAAAAAACACATGGCAAAGTTATTTTTAGGGTTAGCAGATGAATCCTAGTGTCAAATGATGCTGACGGTTCTCTCTCTTTTTACTACATCATGGAATCTTCATTTAAATATTCTAAGAATAGAATTTTGACAGATTTTTTTGAAGCCTTCATCATAAACAAACTCTTACTAGCCATAATAAAGTAATACATTTATACAAAATGGAGTTCATTGAACTAGTACTTAATACCTGATTAAATGTGATGTGTCACATAACCTGCCCAAAGTTATTTGCATTATTAATGATTTATGAAATGTCCAATCAACATATTTCTATATCACTCTACTATAGGTCTGACATTCGTCTAAAGTTTGCTTGAGGATCAAACTAAATAAAACACTTTTTAAAAAAACTTTCAAAACTACCATTGTCCTTCCTATTATACTGATCTTCTACCCCAACCTTTTTACTATGTTTGGCTTACACCAAACATAATAAAAACACAAGTTACTTCTAAATAATGTCACTGTTATAAACAGCAGCAAAAAAAAAATAAAAAAAAAAATGCTGGTCCTAAGATGGTTTAATCCGTAAACTGACACTTTTCTGATAAACGAAAATAAATAATATTCCAGTAATCTAGCCTTTTTCCCCTCAAGGTGGGTGTGGCTAGACATGTCACTCAACAGAGCCAATCAACGTGATAGTTTACCATGTATAGGCAGAGTGTGCAGAAGAAACAGAAACAAAACCGCGACACAACATTACTCCAAGAAAAGGAAAGCAGACTTTGAAAACTGAACAATCAAAGATGAATGAACAGATCAATGTATGCTAATTTAAAACAAGTTTGGCCCATACCGTATGTTCTGAAACTGTGGGAATAATAAAGGAGCCATGAAACAAAACACAGGAAGTTAGAGCAAACATATCCACATCAGTCCGAGGTGAGGGCGTGTAAAATACTCAAACTGAGAGCCAGGTATGACAGAGCAACCAGTCCTTTTACATTTATTTACAGCAGCAAATAGGCAAATTAAGATAGATTAAATATTGTTGTTTGTATTCTATACAAATACAAGGAAATGTACAAGGATGTCAAAGTTTAAATTGTTCACATGTTTAAGGAAGTTTGTAAAATGATATGGAAATTACATTGATAGACTTGACTGCATAAACACACACATAAAGAGAGAGAGAGAGATCTGAATCCTAACACAGACATGAAATTCCGAGCGTGGCTTGAAGAAAATTCTATTGACCAGACCTCCTTACATTTAATTCAATACTCCTGTAATAGACATTAAGTATTTATGGTTTCGATATAGACATTGATAGATATCAGTGCAGTATTGCTTTAAAATCTCATGAATTTGAACATGAATTCATGTTTAGTAAAAACTGTTTTTTAGGATAACGGTTTTAGAGTAAACATTAATATGGTGTGATGACTCCGTAATCTGGGAAAGTAACAAACAGCCTAGCAGTTTCTGATTGGCAGACACGACCCTGCCCTGGAGAAAGACTGTACAGAGCCACTGAACTAAAATAACACTGGCTCACTTGGTGGGAATTGTGCCTGAAAATTCCAAGCCCATGGCTTCTTAAAAAATTTCTACAGAAGCACATCTACTGTAAATACATTCTCCCATCACATACTCACTCCCAAACAAACGCTCACTCATTCACACACTTGTGTACAATAGTTCGATTCTACCCCCCTGTAATGCTTGCCTGTTCGTGTTTGTCTGTGTGAGTGTTTGAGAAGGCTAAGTATGAGCAGACAGATTCTGCACACACACACACAAACATTGACCTCCAACACACACAGACCTTGTACCTGTACTACACGTAATAAGCCCGATAAGATCATAATCCGTCTCACAAAAATCGCTCACACACACACACACACACACCTAGGTAAAATGACACCTGGTGCAGATATTTCAGATCAATTTTGGCCTTTATCATGTAACCATGTGGAATTCAATCAATGCAGCACTTTCTTTGTTCTTCCTCACACCTTAATGACGTGGTTCGTCTTTATATCACTCATGTTCCCCATTTTCATCCTAATCATTTTGTACATTATCTCTCCTTTATTTCCTCTCACCTCAGATTTGCCAGTTCACCCTGAAGATCATACTTCATCAGCTTCTTGAACTTTTTGACGTGCGCTTCCCGTACAAATGTAATATTGCTGATTTGCTCCATGTACCTGAACAGAAAGCAGATGGTCAGTGTAAAAATCACTGGTGTAACAGTAGGTCTCAGTGAATCTCGTGAGCGGCTTTTACCTCTCCATCGTGGAAAACAGCCATTTGGGTTCCTTGTTAAAGGGCATGATCATGCGATGGAATCGGGCCAACTTAACTGCTACTTCAGCCGAGATGTCCGGGAGCTGCAAGTGCTCAGTGCACAGGCGCTTACTCTAGGCCGCAGAAAAACACAAGTTATTAGTCATTAAACTAAAACACATACACCAATCGGTCCATAACATTAACAACACCGCTGGGTGGACTGGACTACACTTTGCTGGAGTATAGTGGGTGATATAACTCATATAACTAGTGGCAGGATCGTGAGTACCCAAGACTGATCCATAGAAGCGCCACCCGACAATCCAAAGCACCCACTATGAGTGTTTTGGTGCCACACACCACATCCAGAGGCCCTGTGGAGCCACGTCCTGAAGGGCCAAAATTGCACCAGTGGTACAATCAAACCCAAACCCCCATTACACATTAAACGCAGATCAGTGAGTCAAAGCAAAGAGACTTCTGATAACTGTCTTGGGTGCTTTCACATATCCTGACAGTTTTTCAAATTCATAAGAGAAACTGTATCTCCTGTGAATTCAGACTCACAATTCTGTTCTACATGTTATGGTTAGTTTATTGTTTAAGAATGGTATAGTGTTTACTTCAGTGCAAGGTAAACTAATTCTAGCACACGCAGCACGTTTGGAGCTTCTTTTAATACTTGATTAGCAGGATTAAGTGAACACAGCAGCTCAGCAGACCCCCACAGACTGGGTACTCCAATAGACCTTAGCTACACTTACATGTTTATGTGAAAACATATTTAAAGCAGTTGCTACACAGCTCGTGTTGATATGCTAAATTGCAAGTTGCTCGGCAGAGTATTATACTACTGCAACAGAGTATTATACTACTGCAGAGTATTTAAATACTCTGTCTCAGGGTTATTCTGATACTACTATACTACTACTGTATTATACTACTGCATAGTATTATACTACTAGAACGAACTGCAACAGAGTATTATACTACTGCAGAGTATTACAATACTCTGTCTCAGTAGTAAAATACATTATTATTATACTACTAAATAATTCTGATACTACTAAACTACTATTGCATTATACTACTGAATAGTATTATACTACTGAGACAAAGTATTAAACTACTGCAACAATTTATTTCATTATAAATTATACTGCTGAAACAGAGTATTGTACTAGTGAAACGGAGTATTGTACTAGTGAAACGGAGTATTGTACTAGTGAAACGGAGTATTGTACTAGTGAAACGGAGTATTGTACTAGTGAAACATAATATTGTACTAGTGAAACGGAGTATTGTACTAGTGAAACATAATATTGTACTAGTGAAACATAATATTGTACTAGTGAAACATAATATTGTACTAGTGAAACAATAAATTATATTATTGCAACAGAGTATTGTACTGCTGAAACAGAGTATTACACTGCCGAAAGAGTATTGTACTGCTGAAACAGAATATTGTACTGCAACAGAGTATTATAAAACTGCAGAGTGTTATGCTGCCGAAACAGAATACTGTACTGCCGAAACAGAGTATTACACTGCCGAAACGGAGCATGCTGTTCTACTTTTCTGCAATTATGCTAAACATTTCTGAAAGTATCAGGACTGATGGTGTTACATGCAGGGATGATTTCCTCCTTTAATGCTTTTCTGGGCAGATTTTAACAGATTACTGACTGTGTGTTAGGGCTGATTCTATTCCATCTTCTATCACTAGTTTTAAAACCATCCCATGGATCTAGATCTTGGGCCACTCTGTATATAGTTTGCAAAGTGTTAAACTGGTTAAGTTTTTGCAATAAATTGACTGCATAAGTATTCACCACTGTTCCTGTGAAACCCCCACACTACCAATACTAAATAATTAAATCAATTGTAATTAATCAAACTATCAATAACTAAAGGAAAGTAATAACAAAAGTAAGTTACATTTTGTTCAACATAAAGACTAATACCAAATTTTATAAATCAGTATACAGATTTAGAAAAGACGGAGTATGGGTAAGTACTGTACGGTGTTTATAATCATGTTATTAATGGTATGTTTGTAGAAGACTGCTTCGATCCCCTGATAACCCTTCTCCATCTAAGAGGCAATCAGAAACACCACTGCACCGAGTTAGTCACTGAGTTTAGAGTGGTTACTGTCAATAATCTGACTTTACACCTACTGCCGGCAGTCTTAAATGTACACGGACATGTCAAATGTGTGTAAGCTCATTGAGAAAAACCTGTGTGTGTTCATTTGTCAGCACATTTTGCTGAATGTAACTGTCCACATTTCTGTGGTTTGTGTGAAACCAGACTCACAGGAATATACTCTTCTAAACGTCCCTCTGGGAAGATGCCATAGAGCGTAGGACCCAACTTTCTCTCTGCTAGAATGGCAAACATCACACTCTCTGAGACCAAGGAGTCCACTCCCTAATACACACAAGCACATATACAGCTACATGAAGGACAGCGTATAATGCCCGAAACATCAATATTTCACAGACACTTTTTTTAGATGGTAAAGAAAAGCAAAAGTATTCACTTGTAAAATAGCCCCGTAGATTCGCAGCAGCACGCAGGATGGCTCAACCCCTTCTGGAGTCACGTGATCGGGTAGATTGCACTTGTAGAGCATGTTGCTGAGTCCACCACTGCAAACACACAGAGGAAGAACAGTAATCATTCACATTTATTTCATTTCATCATCAGTCTTTTAGAAGTGACCATGAAAAAACCCACTTCATCCAGAGCGATGTGTGCAATAAAATGAAGTCAGCTGACAACTTAAATTTACTGAACGACCAGATAATCACATTTACTGTATAGAGATTTTTTCCTTTAAAGACTTAAATAGTGAAAGTGTTTCTGGGAGCATGAGGAATCATTTTTACACATAAATCCACCATCACACTGTGCACCTTAATCAACGCTATCAATAAAAGGCGATCAATAAAATCTTCTTGTGTTATTTTGTTTCTCATTACCTGGCAGTATGGTTGAACATTAAATCATAACTGATAAGATAGTTGTAAATATCCCAGTTTCATAAATCTGCTAATGTGCTGCCTTCAGAAATGTTGTAAAGAACAGATGGAGCTTGATAAAAATCAGTAATAACAAATGAAGAAATTAAGTTTCTCAACATACACCGTTATCTGATGTCTCATCATGTGTTTGTGGGTGTAAATTTACCCAGTGATTCATCATTATTTGGCTTGATTATAAACGCTCTGGCAGACGTTACCACCAGACCCAATGTTTTACATCCTGGATTACGCGACTCCAGAAGAGACGGTTTAGACCGAAACGACTGCTTTTCACCAGATCATGTGATCAAGGCCACTGAAACTAACACAAGAAGCAGCCGTTGTGTTTGAAGATAGGTAAACACAATGAGTCTTCAGATTTTCTGACTTACAGACTCAACTTTAAGAACTTCTGGGCTGGGCAGGATTTATTTATTTACTTATAAATGTATAGAAAATGTATTAATTGATCATTAAAATAAAAAAAAAGACACACCAAGACGCACAAAGTTTACATTTGTACCACCTGCCTTACATCACATTTATACCACCTGCCTTACATCTGTCCTCCACCAATCAACTAGTAGCAGATGAGGAAACAAGATGCCTCCTTATCACCATTTCAAGTTGAACTTGACCGGGCCAGGTCACCGGATTCTAACACACACATACACACCACATCAAGGCTCCAGAGGTGAATCGCTGATCCTGATCTGGGCGCAAGTCTTACGTAAGACTGTACATGTCATCACATCTACATCTGGGCATTTGGCAGACTCCCTTAACTGAGAGAGACTTACGTTTTATGTCTCATTATACATCTGAGCGGTTGAGGGTTAAGGGCCCAACAGTGGCAACTGTCCTTATCCGTCCTTTATGATACGGTCGATTTGCTGATAAAATGTACGCACCAAAGTTTCTTAAATATTTAAGCAGGCATGGTTTAGCTATTAGTTCATTATTAGTAATGTTACTTTTCTTCACTGGTTTATTTAAGGTGGACAAATCGAACATACGAGATGCTGTGCTGTCTGCACGTTTAAATAGATTAGAGCACACTACCTGTAGGATTATACAGAAAGTGCAACATTTTACCACCTCTAAGGCAAACAGACTGTCGGTTTTGAGGTCGGTGTGAACCTCAACATCAACAGAATCGTAATAAATGACTGCAGTTATTATCTCCACCTCTAGTAAACATTTTGGTTCGACTTTATCTTAAACTGTAATCCTGTTAATTGTAAAAAAAAAGAAAATGGAGAAAAAAAAATAGATTCGGTTATGAATTGCGATTCATTTGTCGATTTACATATCGCCACATTGACACCAACAATCTATTTTTATCTACGATTTATTACATTTATAATAGAAACACCAGTTAACCAGCCAGTGACAGGAATTCTAGCTTAGTCATCCATGACGGATCATGTGTAGAGTACACAAGCTTTTGAGTGGTGCAACAGGACAATTTTTATGGCATTACATTATGAAAAGGTGTGCCCATTAAAAGCCTCCTATTCTTCTTTTTCTCTAAACTCTGTGAGCGAATTTGTCTCAAACCCCCTCATTATACTTTACACAGAACCACGTGCGCCAATTAGTCTAAAAATCACATGCGTTAGCAGACCCGCGTGCCCGTGTTAGAAGCAGCATGCATACTTGCATAGTTGTAACCACTCAACCCGCACAATCACTGTCAAGTTGAGTTTTGAGACTTTGGAGGCATTTAAGATGGTAAAACATTGCTGTTTCTTTACAAGAACAGGTGGTACACTCTAAACTATTGATAGGTTTTTCTGTGACTTATTTGCTAATTTTGGTAATAAACACCAATTATGACGGAGGAGGTAACAGGAATACGGGTAAAAAAAAATTTTTTTCATTTAATTTGAAGTTTAAACTCTTTAACGTTAGTTTGTATCGTTTAAATGGTGTGTTTGGTTAAGTGAGAAGACTAATGTTATAAGAACCAGACTTTTAAATTTAATGAAACTTTAGTTCAGTTGAAGTTGTGGAATAAAGTTACGGCATAAAACGTTTGAATTCTGACACTTTTCCTTTTTAAATTTCAGCAAAATCATAAATATGTAATCTTTTATAAAAATCGATTAATCATGATACCATTACAGAATCGCAATATTAATCGAATCGATTAATAGGTATTGTGATCATATCGTATGTAGAGTATCGTGACTGGTGATTCCTGTCTCCAGTAAAAAAGAGGGATTTTAAGATTCCTAGCTATTTGTCTCTTAGACAATCCATCTTTAGGCTGATAAACAATCCAGCCACTTTAAAAATCAGAAAAACAAAAAGGACGTAATAATAATAACAACAATAGCAATAATAATAAGGGCAGCACGTGCTGGTGTATAAATGTGATCCTATAAAAGTATAACTTTGTTTGTGTCAGCTGAATGACTTGCAGTACCTGACGATGCTGATCTCAAACTCCCCCAGACTGATGCTCTTCCACGCCCCGGACAGGAAGCTCTGACACCAGGTGAAAGCTCGGCTCCTGGTCTCCTGGTCCACCCCCTCGGTCCTGCCGTCCTGGTACGATTCCGCCTCGGAGTCCTCCTCCCCGTTCATATCCACCAGCTCCCTAAGCGCGGGGTTTCCCGCTGTGTTCTTCGTCATCATCGTTATTATTATCAGCGACACTGAGGGAACCGACCGGGAGAGAGAGTCTGTACTGCGCTACCGAGGGCTAATAATGGGGACTCAGTGGCACCAAACGGACTATTTAACCGCTCTAGCGCGTAACACACACACACACACACACACACACACACACACACAGAGGCAAAGTTCATGTGGAGCCAACGCGCGCGCGCACACAAACACACGCGCCTGCGGCTAACAAACTCTGACTACTACACAAACTGTGACGTTTCCGCATTACGGACACGTGACTACGGTATCTCCATCCGGACAAACTGGTATCGATCACTCTCTCTCTCTCTCTTTCTCTCTTTCTTTTGGTCCCTGTATTTGTTGTTGTTGCTTTTTTAGGCACAATCCTAAATCAGAGCAGAAAATAAATCATATATCATAACCATTAAATGAACACATACAAGGACACAATAGTATAAAATAAACTAAGGGCTTGTTTTTGGTCTTTAACACATTCCTGTGATTTGTCTAAAAGTTTGCATTCACTCCTCTCCTGAAATATGGCCTCATTTTAAAGTACAGCACAGGGGTTGAACGATCAAACTGAAATGCCAGTAGGGCGTTGGTGTCAGGCCTCCTTTAGCGGCCATTACAGCATCAATTTATCTTGGGAATTGACGAGTCAACAAACTGTTGGATGTGGTTGGTCCTTCTTGGTGGTATGCTGACATTACCCTGGATACCGTGGCTCTTGATCCATTACAAAGACTTGCTGTCTTGGTCACAGATGCGCCAGCGAGACGCGCACCAACTATTTGTCCTCTTTCAAACTCTGCCACACATAATGTTGTGTGCATTGCAATATTTTAAGCAAAACTGCAAATAAATACCCTCCTAATGAAACCTTCACTCTCTGCTCATACTGGTGGAATGTGCAACTAATGAAGATTGGCCACCAGGCTGGACAAATTTAGCCATGAAACCTCCAAAATTTAATTAGTCAGTGTTTCATTTTCATCCTCCAACCCCTGTGTAGTGTAAGTACACAAACACTACACTACAAGTCAAAAGTTTTTTTTGACACACCGTCTAATTCCATGGTCTTTCCTGATTTTTATTTCCTTTCACATTGAAGAAAAACAAAGCTGAAGGTGTCCAAAATATGCAATGATCTGTTTTAAACAGTTGATATGAGATGTGTCTGCTACTTATGCTCTGTAAAGCCTTCATAACAGCTCTAATCTGAGGTGCTGTTTGTTAATCACTGATTTCTGGTTTGAAACAAATATTAACTGTATTATTGGGAGCAAAAGGAAATGAAATATATTATATATGCCTCGTTTTTTTATAATGTAATTTTTCTTTTTAACGTAGACATTTCAATTTAGCTGCATATTTAAACCAGCTGCATATTTGTTATACTTAAATGATTCAGATTGCTTTTATCATTTTTAACGGTTTTCTATGCAGATCTGCCTCAGTGCAGGAAAAAACTTTTCTCTTCCTATTCTTTTCTTTCCTTCTTTCTTTCCTTCTTTCTTTCCTTCTTTCTTTCTTTCTTTCTTTCTTTCTTTCTTTCTTTTCCTACTTTCTTTTTTCTTTCTTTCTTTCTGACATGCTGTAACGGGTTTACATTTGAGGTCCGCTGTTGCAACCCATTGAAAGGAGCAGCCAAAAAAAACTAACAACAGCTTTGAAATGTTTGATTATTCTGTGTATCCTGTATTAATTGCCTAATCTTGTTGCATTATTCTTTTTTTTTTTATAATCTGCAATTCAATTTCCAGTAAGCTTTATTTTTATATTGTTGCTCAAAGTAGATTCTAATACTAAATCTGCATAGCAAAGGTCAGATAAAGGTGCATTAAATACTTTGATTTGGGAAACAAGACCACAACATGGATCGCCAAAGATGCAAGATCTCCCGTTTTAGTTTTATTTGACAGATTACATGAGTAAAAATGTATTTCATCCCAACATGTCCAGGAAGGAGAGAACTGAAATGTGCTGTGTCTCGACAAATTAAATATTCATAATCTAAGCCAAGGTAAGCCATGCTAGTACAGTATATGTGTGCGTATGTGTGCATGCTTCTTCTTAACAGTTTTGTAACAGTGCATACAGTGGTTAGTACATTCACTCTGTATCCCAATCCCTTTGTATCTATACATACTGTACGCATTCATGTCCCATAAATACATGCTACTCATTTTACTTACCTTAGGGATGCACAACATGGACTAATTTTCATATGATAAGCCTTTTGGTGGAGCGTTTAATGTTAAGTAATTCAACACTAAAAATTAAGCTTTTCTTTTTCAGTAAACAAAAATTATTATCAATGGGATATATAAAATGCTGATCCTTCACAAAATATATTGATTAGACCAATCACTGTCTCAGGCTACACTGAATGTGTAAAATAAATTTTGAGATCATCAATGTTCTTGAATTTTGTAATAACAGTAGTATTAACATTGTCCCCTCTTAACTAAACTAAACTCTTGTATGTCTGTATTTGTGTGTGTCTGTAGATAATCGGTTGTTGCACACTGGCCCCAACAAGAAATATATGCATGTTGTTGTTTGACAGAGGAAGAAAAGCGGTCCGTCCTTAATGAGTTTCCTGGGGAAACTGTTTTGTCATGAGATGTGCTGGTATCTGGAGCACATCCCAGCACATGTCAAGTCATAGACACCGTACGTGTCTTTAGAATTTGGAGATTTAGTAATTACAAGACAATCATTCAAGGTGTATTTATGCAAAAAAAATGTAAAGTTATGGACTACGTACAGTACATGTGTAACACGGATTTTGTAGTGTCACAGATTCAATAGTGACAGATGTTACTGCATCATCCTGTTTATAAAATTACCATTAGCAGTGTTGCTGAAATGTGACAACATTGGGCATTCTATGTTATTTTACATAAAGTTGTGATGTAGTTACAATGTCTTTGGGGAAAAAGAAGAAGCTTTTTGCCCGAAAGTCTATAAGCTAATTAAATGCAATCCAACATGTTATGGTAAAAATAATAATAATAATAATAATATTTTTTTTGTATTACAAAGTGATGCAGAATGTTGCAGTTTGGCAAAGCGTAACTATGGTTAAGACAACAAGTTGTTAAATATACCATAGTACTGTACATTAAAGTACTAGATAATGTTTATTATAGTCTACCAGCTTACTTCTACTATTTATTTACTGTATTAAGTTATTACTTTTTCTTTACACAAAGTATGTACTGTATAACGCCCATACTGTTGTTTAATAATAATAAAATAATTGAACAAAAGGTTTTTGCATGGTGAAAAAAGTTATATGTCACTGTCTATTTTTCTAAAACAGCTACTGTATCTACACTGAGAGCACAGTCATGCCACTATATTTCAACTATCATAATGTTTGTTTTCAAGGTCAGGCCTTGCCGTGACCCTGACATGCACTGACAGTTCAGTATACTATGAAACAAAACAACATTCCAACAGGAACAAGGTGCTACATACAAAATAAAATGACAACTTAAACTAACAAAACTAGCTAAGCACCATACAGGGGAAAAAAACAAGAAAACTTGTGAAAATGTGCACACAAAAGTAACAAACATGACACGATGCAATACACCGTGGTAATGTAGCGCCGACCAGAACACAGAGCTTAATTGAGGTAGTGAAAATAAATTGTCCATGAGATGGTGTGTGTGTTTATCAGTCCAGTCCCATTGTTTTGAGGTGATGCTGTTCATGTGTGTGTATGTGTGTGTGTGTTTATCAGTCAGGTTTCATTGTATTGAGGTGATACTGTTCATGTGTGTTCTGTGCATGTGATACTGTTCGTATGTGAGTGTGTGTGCGTGTGTGTGTTTATCAATCCAGTCCCATTGTATTGAGGTGATCGTGTTCATCTCTCTCTCTCTATGTCTGTGTGTGTGTGTGAGAGAGAGTGTTTATCAGTTAGGGTACATTCTATTGAGGTGATGGTGTTTATCTAGGTGTGGGTGTGTGCGTGTGTTTATCAGTCCAGTCCCACTGTTTTGAGGTGATGGTGTTTATCTTAGTGTGTGCGTGTGTGTGTTTATCAGTTCAGTTACATTGTATTAAGGTGTGTTGTGTGTGTGTGTGTGTGTGTGTGTGTGTGTGTGTGTGTGTCCAGTCCAGTCCCTTTGTATTGTTGAGCTGGATGGCTGGTGAGAAGAAACTGTTTTACATTCTGTAGATGTGAGGGCCTGAATGCTTTCGTGGCCTTTTTCCACGTGGCAGGAGGAATTTTAGATAAAGAGTGTGTGTGAGGTGTGTATGATCAGCCACAATGCTGGTGGCTTTGCTGATTTGCTGATGCAGCGTGTGGTTCCCTCTGTCATGTCCAGAGACCCACATGATCTTCTCAGCTGTCCTCACTACAGTATGAGCTGAGAAAGTCATCGGGGTCTTACTTTCCTCGGCGCGCCTCTGTCATATTAATTATTATGGACATCTACAACACAGCAATTTGCAAAATTTGACATAAAATTGTGAAATTCCAGTATTATGACTGACTGTCTCCTGCCTGTGTGTGCACGCTCTGAGATAAGCTCTGATCTGACAGAATAAGCGACAATGAAAATAAATCAATAAAAATCAAATCCTGAGGTGAGCACAAATACAAATTAATTCAGGGTTGTGATATTTTTCTATCATTTTGCTAGAGACAGCACTGGCAGCCTGTAATCATTTCCCCTCTGTTTGTTGGTGCGGGAGCGAGCGCGCATCGGCAGGGGGCGCGCACGCTGCCTGGTCCTCCTCCTCCTCCTCCTGTGAAGCTGGTCTGTGAACAGCGTCACGCGCTCTCTGCCCACGCGCAGCAACCGCATCACCACGGTGCAGCATCTCACGCATCCGACAGATCAATCCATCTTCCGAAAGCGCGCGCCCCGTCAGACCAGGCTGGAGGTGGAGCAGATGCATCATATGGGTGGCGTCGACAAGAGCGCTGATATTCTCTGAACATCATCAGATCTCTCTCTCTCTCTTATTTTTTATTTTATTTATTTGCTTATTTATTTATTGTATTTGTTTATATGATGCGCGCCTGATTTGGAGAGTTCGGGCCCGGTAATCGCATCCGCAGTGTGGCACAGAGACAGCGCGCGCGCATTTATATATTTATATTTACACACACACACACACGCACGCACACACACACTCAGTCATACACGCATACACACGCAAAGGTGTGCGTTTGCCTCCGTCGCCGCCGTCTGTGGATGGGCGAGTCGCCGTTCCGACGCGTTTAGTGGATGAAGATGGCGGACAGAGCCGAGATGTTCTCCCTCTCCACCTTTCACTCCCTCTCTCCTCCGGGATGCAGGTGAGCAAACCGCAGCATCCTCTTGCTTTTCATCCTTTTTAAGCTTTGCCAATCCTGGGCAGGATTAGATTAATCAGGATTATATATATATATATATATATATATATATATATATATATATAAAATTCTTTTATACCTACCTACACTGCTACACAGAAAAAAAACAAGGTGATGATGATGATGATGATGGTGATGATGATGATAATAAGCATCATCTTTACTCGAGTCTTTAGCATCACTAATAATGCAGCTCGATTCTATGGTCTTGCTTGTATAGGTTTATATATATATATATATATATATATATATATATATAACATTTCCTGTTTAAGGTCATTTGGAGCTGCAAGTGTGGTGTTATGCATTTGTTTCCATGGCGCAGAATCTGGGAAAGGAGGCCCACGCCCTGATGGGCTAATCTGCAAACTGTAAACAGTGCAACTTAATCCATATCCAAGAGTGTTATCGGAATACCAGCCTCATTGTTATCTTGTTCAGAGGTCTAGGTCTTTAAAACAGGTTCATCTTCACTGTGTTTATAATGTATCTGATGAATTCGGCCTGTACAGGCATGCACATACAGTACAGTACACTAGTCTATATATACTGTGGTTAGGAATAAAAACAAAAAAAAAACAGGATGTTGTATCACATTGGGTGTAACTGCACATGAGGTTCTTTGTGTCTTGTTTTTTAATAAGCTGTATGTGTGTGTGAGAGACTCCAGATGCAGATATTCCCGATGTTACAGTAGGAGATTGCTTTTGTACTGGGAGCGGCCAGTGTTGCATTATAAATAGTAAATGAGGAAACAATAAGCTAAAACCTAATACTCACATTCTCACACACACACACACACACACACACACGCACTGGTACAGACATATAACCACGACCTCCCCCCGTTTGTGGTTTCTCCTCTGTATTCAAGAAAATGTGCATGTGTACAGTATGTGTGTGTAGAAAGAAATATTTATGTTCACCAAGAAATTATACACATAGATTTTCAGAATCTGTTGGCTAACGTTGGAATCCATTCTGACGATCCTGTGTAATTTGTATATTTTTAATATTTCTATTTTAATTGTATTTTTATGGGAACTTTGTAAATCTGTACAAAACAGATTTGTACATTCATCCCGAATGTTTATTTTTTAATTGTAACATTTCAATTAGCACAAACTTTCCCATTGCAATAGAATCTTTCTATCCTTCTATTTTATCCTGTCTGCATATTATGCTCTGTTGCATTATAAATAGTAAATGAGCAAACAATAAGCTAAAACCCAATATTTATATTCACACACACACGCACTGGTATAGAGATGTAATCACAACCTCCTACCGTCTGTGATTTCACGTACATGTTCATGTATGTGACAAAATTTGATTCAAATTTTCTGGTATTTCACATACCAGAGTAAGCTCAGTTCTTATTAAATAAATAAACCAGTGTACAAGTGTTAAGGTGATATGAAAAAAAAATACTGTATGCTTTTAATTCTGTCCCATCAAGCATTAGTAGTGTTCACCCTGACCTTGTAGAGGAAAAGCATTCAGAATAAAGCGTGTAACAGACACATAACCGGTCAGAGCTTCACAAAATGATTACAGCAGCTTGAGTAAGCAGGTAATGGATTACGAGACCACCCGAAAACAGAAATGGAGGGTTATTAAGATTAAGTGCAACACGTCACTCAGCTATCTCTCTGACTCATTCGTTCTTTCATTTTTGTCTCTGTTCTATTCATCTCTTTTCCATATCTAGCCTCTCTTATCTAAATTAATCCTCTTTTTCTCTGAACAATATAATATTCCTCTCTCTCTCTCTCATTCTGTTTTCCCCATCCTCTTTATATAATACCACCAAATTCGATTTCTCTTTCTGTTCTTATGATGAAAATACAACTCCGCAACTCTCATGCTTTCCATCAGCTCAGTGCTGAAACAGCTGACATAATGGGCACCGCTGTGCTGTCTCTAACGCTTTAGGATATGAGTCTAACTGTACAATGGAGTGTGCATGTTTGTTTCTATGACGATGCCTCAATGAAAGCCTGACTCATAGGATTTAAGAAATTCTAAGAGTAAAGCCAAAAAAAGAAAGACAAGAAGCCAAGAATTAAACAGAAGAAAAAAAAATCATGGCTGGTTGACCTTCGCTTTAATTAGCTGAAATATGTATTGTTTACATTTTTATGGATCTTTAAGAATAAAACAAGTCATAAAAAACAGAATCTTTAATTATATCCATATTTATGTTCATGTTTAATGTGGATTTTATTTTATTGATTTGCTTCATGAGTGTTTAGGATTCCAGCGCCTTCTAGTACGTTGTATGTGTAGTAATTATAAAATAAATTGCGTACAATTATTGTTAACATAATGTTCAATTATAGAATTCCTGTACCGTAATATAATCAATAACAGAAATAGTGAGAATGCAAATAGAGATACAGAGATACATTGTGTGAATGATCTAGCATCGATAAGACAGACTTTATTCCCAGAAATGTTAGTTTATATCTGATCTCTCAGACGATTAATAAAATCTAAGCAGACAATATGTAGAGGAGAACCTCAGCACACGAGTGCCCTCCCTTATGAATTTTTGCCTTAAGATTTTAAATTTTGCAAGAAATTTGCATCGGCATACGAAGCATTTTCGGCATATGAATGAACAAAGCAAACGCCGGCTAAGATGCGCGTAGGTCCGGCAGGCGTTCAAAACTTTGCGTTTTCATACGTTTGCGATTCCTTTTCTAAGCGTATTAATTGTTTTTATAATTGTTAATATGGGTAAAATTATTTCTTATGGGAAAATTGCAGTGTAAATAAATTCCTATGCAGAGGTTTGTAATACTTTGTATTATAAAATAATTGTATCAGGCTTTTAACGATTGATGAATTACATCGTGCTGCTTCGGCACTATAGCAGTATAGATCTTTTTTTTTATATGATACAGTTGTATGAATCTGATATTGATGCACTTCACCGCTCCTTGACTTCTCAGTTCATGAGTCAGTCAGTGCTGTCATGTTTGTCTGGCCCATTTACTAAATTAAACCTTTACAGTGTGCTGGAAGAACACCTAGGTTTATTTCCTCTGACTCCTCACACAGATCCTTAGCTCCTCCTTTGTTTATTATTCATCCATACCAATGTACGGTACAATGGATGCAGTAATCCACTTAACGCTCTGAGTTAGACAGCTAGAGGTTAAAAGCCCTTCTCAAAGGTTTCTGGGATTTGAATTCATGACCTTCTCCTTTATAGCTGACCTGTCTTTTATTCTCTTCTCCATACCATAGCACAGCAGATTCTTAGCAGTGTGTGTGTGTGTGTGTGCGCGCATCAGTGCATGCTCTTTTAACCACCAACTGAATATTGAACAGGAGTGGAGGCTTAAAAGAAGGAATGTTGATTCAGCAGCTCATAAACCCAGAACTGATGAAATGGAGGGATAAACTAGATGTTATTATGATCTTGTGTATCTTTATAATCTCTCAACAGTAAATTTTAGTGAAAGGTAATACATACTTGTGTTGTTAAAAAAAAAAAAAACAAGAGTGATATACAGTACAGTATATGATGTATATGGTTTATTTCTGCTTCCTTTCTAAGGTAAACCTGATATAGATGATTGTGGCTTTGGACATGAACATACACACTGCGTTATGTTGGCGTACAATCTGAAAAGCTGAACAAGCTATAGCAAAAATATTGTGTGTGTTTGTTTCTGTATATTAAGAGAAATCTGTTGGTTTGTATTTAGTATTTTCATTTTGAAGGAAAACTGTATTTATCCATTCAGCTTAAGCAAGTGGTTTGACCTGGTGAAGGTCACGGTGAAGCCTTAGACTACTGTATGCCTGGGACAGTAAGTGACTCCATCTACTGGAAATGTTCCTTAGGACGTGGGAGAAAAACATTCCGAAAGAAACCCATTCACATGGACAGAACTTGTCGAACTCCATAAAAACAGCAAACCATGAATAAGATGGAACATGGCAGGCTGAAGCTTTACAGCAGTGAAACTACACAACGATGGCCAGGAAACACAGTGACCAAAAATGTGTAACGATAACTAACAAAGTAAACTGTCCATTCCTACATAAGGGTGTTTTTCTAATTGCGTACTCGTAGAACATGAGCTAGAGAAACGACATTTAATTAACAACCATTGAGATGTGTAAATATGACTGGGCAAGAAACATTTAAACACGCCGATCCGGCCTCCACGCCCGGACAAACAAATCCAATCCACAGATGCCCCACCTCACAACCCACAGCAACCAAGGACATTGATCCACTGCTACTGTATGTATTGTGGTGTTTGGCATGTCCTGGTGCCAGACACCACAGTACACCCTAAAGGCCCTGCAGGACCATGCCCAGAGGGGCCAGAGCTGCCCCAGTGGCATAACTGGAAGCCAAAATATAGGTGGATTTAATCTTGATGTTTTTTAAGTGTTATGGCTGATTGTGTATACTATATTTTCTTTCAAGTTTCTCTCAATATTAAAATGGACAAAAACACAATGTGCATTTAGGTGTTAAAATCAAGCCAAACCAGTACTGACCAAAAATAGACCAACATTTTATGGGTTAGACTGGCCTAGTTCTGGTTTCATTCTCTATAAAACATCTCTTGAGTTTATTTCAATATCATACACAATGCACAACCAGAATCAGGGCAATTACCCAAATCAATATTGCTACAGTACAACAACATTTAGTTATTTCCAGTGAATAGACCTTAATGACCTTTTTTTCTCACAGCAGAGGGTTAACTAATGCTGTTAAATTTCAGCTGTGCTTAAATGATGTGTGTGATTCTGGGTGTTAATCTTGGAAAGGTGCAAGCGGTAGAATTTAGAAAGGTCTTTTTGTTTATGAAGGAAGGAAATAAAATCTGTAGGAGCAGAAGTTATTATACAGACATAACATTAAGACCATTAACATTAAAGCCAGCTAGATTTTGGCTTCCCCTTGTGCCACCGGGACAGCTCTGTCCCTTCCACAGATCCTCTGGAGGCGTGCTGTGGTGTCTGGTACCAAGATTTTGGAAGTGGATCCTTTGGGGTAGGGCCTCTGTGGATCGGAATTTTTTCACCAGTTTGTCCCAATGGTGCTTGATCGGATTGGGATCTGGGGAGTCACACTGGAGGCCACATTGGCTTTTTTGTGGAATTTGAATTTGATGGGTTGGACTGTAGTTGATCCTGTGACCGGTTTGTTGGGGTATAGTTGGTGATCAGTGTTGTATATTTCACAACGTGTTGGAGTTAATGTCACGGCCGATTGGTGTATACACAGTACATCCTGTATGAACAGTATATTTACACTCTGATCTACAGTACATCAACCATATCCATTGGACATGCCAGTGTATGTTTTGGAACTGAACAGAAACCAGAGAATGTAGAGGAAACACTAGGAGAACATGCAGAACATTAAACAGAGTGGAGTAACCCAAGCTCATGGTCGAAGAGGGGACCCATTTGGCAGCATTTGCACTGTACTATTGTTGTGTTTATTTCTATGATCAAATGATCTAATCTTTCACCTGAAATGCTTTTTGATGTACCTGACTTGATGAATGATCACAAATGATTCAGCTTTTTCAAATATGAATTCCTTTTCTTATTCACATGGCATATTAGGTCATTCTGAATATGGGGGTGTATGTGTGAAAGAGAAAGAGAAATTAAAGACACTGAGAAGATCTCATAACTCAGCTGCTATCTGAAAACAGGCTTTACAGTCAACAGAACAGTCAGTACAACATGTTCTTGATGTTGCACGTGTGGCATCGGGATTGCACTGAATCCTTTGCAGGTACGTGCACTGATATGCACGTACAGTGGAATGTATTTAGTCATGTTACACTCAATCATGCAATCAAATCAGAACAGATATTTAGACATATTACCAGCTGAAGGAGGCAATGCTCTAATTACGTGCAATGCATGTACAGTATATGACCATGGGCTAGATCAAGCATCATGGGAGTCACAAATTATGTGACTTTTTTTTTGAACTGTTTGCTTCTCTAGTTTCCTCAAAGATCCATGAACTAATTTATGCATGCTGCAGATGGGCCGTTAGTTTTCAGCACTGCAATACAATAAAGCTATAGCATTATGGATATTTTTGGACATTTGATCCTGATCATGGCTTCAGTATTATGTGCCGTTATACACATGATAAAGGCTGGGCTTGAAAGTTGCAAAGCTTCACTTTTTTTCTTTATGCTTGCAGTAGCTGCCATTCTCTTTCTCTTAGATTCTGTGGATAAGATTGTGTTATGTCATGCATGTAAAATTGTCATGCATTTTTCTTTGGTAGAAATGAAAAAAATAAAATAATAGAAAGTAAAGATACAAAGAAATATCTGTGTGATTATTGATGTGCAAAATGTTACAGTATGTTAAATGAATTCCAGGCAAAACTAGCAGAAATTAGTGTATGTACAGTATTTGACATTTAGAAATGCAGGGGTGGTTCTTGTTATATGCACAGTATTTTTGAAATGTATGCATTCTGTGTATTTTCTAGCCATAACATAATTGACCGTAGTGCAGACATATATTCATCTGGTATACCGTTGATTAATTCCCTCTTTCTTTTCCCTTTTAGTGCCCTTTTTCTTTCATCTTTTTTTCGCTCCCATCATCTAATGGTCTAGTTTCATCTCTTACCATTACATAATTTATGCAGGCACAAGGGGTGCAGCGCTGCAGGCTCTGTGTGTGTGCCTGTGTGTGTGTATGCACGCATACTGGCAATTGTTAATGGGCTTCTTCGTTATTGTTGCTTAAATAAATCTTCCCCTTTGTTTTTGTTTTTTGAGAGAGAAAGGCTTAGACTAAAGGCAAGATGCAGGACGAGAGGGAAAGCCCATACGCTCATTAGGAGCTGTTCGCGCTGTTATTGCGTGGTTTTGAAATTACTGGAGCATCCCCTCTGGGCAATGACATGCAAATTGGCAACCAGACTGGAAATCATCTCAGTAGTTGTAGGTTATATGAAAGAGAGGGATGTCAAGCACTCTCACGCTGTTACTTTTCCTTTCCAGGAATGAGAGTCTACATAGTACTATACAGTACTAAATACTAAATAACCAGCCATACACAACTAATAATAATTACATGCTGTTCAATATTGTAGGATAAAGATAAATCCGTATTTGTTGTGATTTACGGAGCAAAGAACACACGTGTCATGTATTCTCTGCTGTTTCTGGCTTGAAATCCGAGATGAAAGTGGGATGAGTCAGCGAATGAGCTTATACTAGTAGGATGCAGTTGTCATGGTGACAGCTGTTAAAGGTGACCTCACCCTCCTTAACGAGCTCGAACCCTCTAGGGGGGTTTCTGCTAATAGCGTGACATCACCCCTTAGCAAGCACCAGCTGCCATGGCAACAGCTGATGACGGGCAACAATGTTGCGTTGCAGAGTTCTGAACAGACCCCGCCCACTGTAATAAGCAGGGAGTGATAGGAGGTTTCAGCGGTGGGTTGCTTTAGACACACACACACACACACACACACACACACACACACACACACACACATATATATATTATGCATTTAATATATTAAGCATTTACAATAAAAAAGTATAGTTACATCAATATATATATATATATATAAAACAATCAGGGAACTGAACCATAAATAATAGCTGTGCTGCCATATGACCTTTAAACTAATATAGCCTGACTGGACCCTATTGATCCATTGAGTGATTCATTGATTTTGTAAGTAGCTTATTGAGAGCTAGATCTATTTACAGTGCAGTAATATACAGGATGTATGTATTTCCTAGAGCTGTGCATCCATAAGGGCTGTTGTCTTTGCATTAAGGAAAAGGTCAGTATATAAGTTTAAGCTGCACAATTACTCACATAAAAGAATCTGAATTGTAATACTGGCCAGTGCAATTATTACCCTGGACATTCATGGACAATTTATGGATATTACACATTTACACATTCATGCATATTTGCAAACTCTTTAAACATTTCTATTTAAATTCTATGTCAATTTCCATAACATTTTGTATATTTTTTATATTTTTACAGCCATCTTCTATATTTTTGTACAGCTAAGTTATTATTTTATTTTATATTTTAATATTATATATTTTGTTCTTATTTTCTATAGCTATAGAATATTTATAGAAATATTTTCTATATTTTATACTTGTTATTCCATCATTTATTTCTGATTAATAAGCTTGTTTTTAAAATTAGAATTAGAATTTAATTTTAATTCATAGTACATAGATAGTTAGACGTTTATGTAGGGTTTGTCAATAATTGCAATTTTTTCAAATAATTTTGAGGCACTAAATAAATATTAGCAAACATAAATAATGAAATATACTATTAGATACCAAACGGTATGTTTAATAGTTATGTTTTTCAACCTAATCACAGTGTAATTTTTTTTTATCAATTCGTGCATTTAATTTAGGTAAAATAAATATTAACTATAATTGTTTAGGAGTGTTTTAATGCCAATGCTACCCACTCGGAACAAATTAGTACCAGGATAGGGTGGCACACGCCTCGGTGGTTAGCACTAAGGCCGCACAGTTTGCAAACATACACGCACACACACAAAAATTTTATTCATATTTTTACTAAAATTAAAACTGCAATTTTAAATGTACCATTTTGTGTTAAACATATTTATATAGGCTAAAAAAATAATTAGACACATTTTTTCATTAAGAGGATGTTTATCTATTTTTATTTATCAACTCAAAATTATATAAAAAGTAGTGCTGTCAATCGATTAAAAAAAAATAACTAATTAATCGCACACTTTTTTGCAATTAATCGCGATTAATCACAATTAAAACACTGAAACTTTTTGGATATGTAAATGTAAATAATTAATGTAAACTCAAGACAATGAAACTATTTAAATTCAAATATGATTGTTTATTGGAATTTTTGTTTAACTTGTAACACAGATTTTCTCATGTAAACAACATACCTGCAATAAACCATCAATATTCTCCAAATTAACTGTTGGCTTGAAAGCCATATTTATTACAGAAATAAAAACACAGGTATGTGCCATTTGTGTCATTTGAATTTCAAAACAATCAATGCAATTTACATTGGCGAGGCCCTGTAGAGATTGTTTCGGTGGGGTGTTTTGCTTTTAAGTGATATGTCAAAGACGAATTACTTCTCTGGTATTTAAATTCGGCTTTGCAAAATGTACAGATTACTTTTGTTTTATCCACAGAACCATCCGGCAGAGTTTTATACTGAAACTTTCCGTCTAAAAGTCCTTCCTTGGTCTTATCCATACTTCTTTGCACGTTGAACACACGTCGGCCACAACAGGAAATAAAAAAAACTGCAACCGCGTTAATTGCGTTAATTTTTTTTAATGCGTTAAATATTTTAAATTAATCGCATGCGTTAACGCACTAATTTTGACAGCACTAATAAAAAGATATATTATTTATTCTTTACAAACTGTATACAGATTTCTGACTATCTGTATACTATTTGTAATAAATTACAGTCTTTTGTAATTAAATTATTGTGTAAGTCCATATTGCAAGTGGAATTTTTATGTGACTAATTGTACTACACTAGTTAGCGCCGTCACCTCACACCTCCAGGGCTGGGGAATTAAATCTCGCCTCTGGTCTGTTCATGTTCCCCCTGTGCTGGGTGGATAGCCTCCAGGTTTTTTCGCACAGTAAAAAGATATGCAGTGTAGGCTGATTGTGTTTCCTTGTGTCTGTGGTCTGAATCTGGATGCAGGAGCATGAAATACAGCCGTAACCCAGAACAGCACCACAATGAGAATTTAAGAATAGGGACGTTGGTTGTCCTGGAGCTGTAACACCAAGAAAGTACAAAATATTAACTTTTTTTTTGCTTGGTTGTGCACATCTGCACAGCTGTTGTAGGAAACCAACAACAGTCCTGTAACAATTCACGAGTAACAACAAGCCTATAATAAAACAGCTACTTTTTTCAGCTCTTTATATTTATATACTTATGTATTTCCTCCCAAAGTCCACAGTCCTACCACGATCGTAAAAATAGGAATAAATACCATGGTCACCATTGGCCTCCACGGTCCCTATAACATATCAACATGCTGCACATGTTGACATATGAAGATATTTGGTGTTCTTCAGTCCAAGCTTATGTTCTTCAAGAAACTTAAAGGCTTTTTATATTAACATACAGGCTTTAGTGCAAGCTTCTGTGATGTGATCATTATACTGTAGATACTATGCATTAATTCTGTAAGTAAATATAGTAAGTAATAGCATCTCTGTAATTGTGTTAGATGTTGGCGAGACATGTTCTTATGGTGGCACAGTGGCTTAGTGGTTAGCACTGTCGCCTTGAACCTCCAGCGTTTGCTTCCCAGGGTTTACACGTTCTCCCCATGCTTGGTGAGTTTCCTCCTGGTACTCTGGTTTCCTCCCACAGTCCACAGACATGCAAATTAGGATAATTGGTGTTCCCAAACTGCCCGTAGTGTGTCAGTGTGTGTGTGTGTTTGTGGGCTGTGAAGGATTGGCACCCTGTCCAGGGTGTACCCCGCCTTGTGCCCCTGTGATAGGCTCCAGGCTCCTCAATACCCTGTATCAAGGATGAAGTGGTTAAGACGATCAGTGAGTGAGTGAGTGATGCTCTTTATGTTAGTTAAATACTTCATTGCCAAAATAAGTTCATGTTACTTTGTATACATCAAGGTCACGCTCAGAAAAGATTGATAACCTCAGCGGTTTAACCAATTCCAGAATGTACAAGTGAAGAGATTGATAACCTGCGTACATGCTTGTATAGAGTTTAGTGGGCATTTGATATAATGCTTCATGCTCTGTGTGCATCAATAGAATGAATAGAATCGAATAAAATAGAAACAATACTAGAGATGATTTTTGCATGATTTAAATTTTTATTTGAACGATTGTGTTTCAATATGGTATGGTACTGGGAGATATATTTAAATAGATATTTCCGTTTGAAAACAAGTTAACACCAAAATCCATTATTGAATTTGCTTATAACTGGCAATATTAAAACAAACAGAAAAAAAGAAATTCCAGATAGTAACAGTCCACCACAAGGAGCTTTCAATTTCCTTTTAATTAATACAGGTATCAATGATGCTATGGAGACCATAGGGTTCTATTAGAGATTTCTATGGAGAGTTGATGGTGGTGTTCAGGCAAGCTGGGCGAAGCCAACCTGGTTGTTTGCGCGGTCATACACGGAGTAGTAGGACCTGAGGAAGACATCGCCGAAGATCCAGAGAGGCTGGTTGTTCTGAGAGGGCAGGTAGGTGGGAGTGATGTCAACGGTGCAGTAGCCACTCTGGGTCTGCTGTGAATATACCACGAGATATTTAGACATTGGAGGTTGGTTTTAGGGATTGATACACCCATTGGTGTGTGAATATTTGGAGATGGGAACTTACTTGGATGTAGGCAGAGGGTCCCAGGGAGAAGGTGGTTCCACTGATGGTGAAGGTCAGAGTGGGGAGACTGCTGACCTGGCTACAGTCCACAGCGTACTGTTAAAAATAAGGTTGTGCAGAAGATGTTGAGGGGGATGTGTGGATAAATTTTTTTTTTAAAGCAATTCAGGTCACCTGCCAGCCATAATACTGAAAATTCAGTGTAACACAAAAAGATGCTAGTACAGCATCTTTGTTCCCAAATTGCAAGATGCAATACATGAGCTTTCTCTCATCATCAAATCAAATTTCAAAAAGAAATCCATGGTTTTGGTGAATGCTATAAAAACAAATTACAAATTGTATAACACCAACAATGCCATTGTTTAAAAATCTGAAGAATATCATATAGTCATGGCGTAGTATAGTGGAGGCTGTCCACCAAAGGTTAGAATTGGATTGAGAGAGGAGGCCAAGAGTAACTCTGAAGGAGCTAGAGTGATCTATACCTCAATCCTTTACATTCTATAAACTTTCATTGAAAGTTTGAGGTATTTTCATTTATAAGAACTTTGTCCTTTTTACAGTCTTCTTATAATATCATACCTTCTTACAACCTTTACAATTTTTACCTTTACATTTACACTGCAAATAACTGGTAAAACATTATAATTCCCCTTTTCCCAATTCAGTTTTATGGGATCGTACCTCGCCGTAGCTATTCTGCTGTGCCCCGATTTGCTGCATCAGAGAGGAGTAGATGTTGCTAGGGGCAGTAAGGCTGGGGGTACCGGTGTCCACGATGGCCTGGCAGCCTCCGTACTGGGAGCACCAGCCAGTCTGCTGTCCTGAAATCGTGAACCTGATCCATAATAACGTTTATGATTAAAAACAAATCTATTATAAATTAAAAGTCAATAATTATTTATTTACTAATGTTTCCTATTATGAATGCCACTTACTCCTGAATGCCAATCTGCCAGTAGGTCTCAGCGGTCACTGGTGTCCAGTAGATCTGTCCCTGATACATGTTGGTGTCCACAGCACCAAAAGCAACCTCACTGCCAGATCCTCCAGCCCTGAACATTCAGTGCCATACAGGTTTAGGTAACTATTCATACCAACGCAATAACAATTAACAAAATATGCCTATATGTCTTTAGATGTGCATGGACAAATTCACAATGGCTTACGGGCTCAGATAGATTCCAAACAGGTTTTGTTCAAGGAGTCCCTGCTGCATCATGTTGTCGACGAGGGGCATGGCATTGCCGACAGCAAGAGATGGGTAGGCCAGACCCAGGATTCCATCGAATGGAGCTGACAGGAAGGGCTGGCTTGGTTCGTTAGTGCTCAGACCGACCTCCTGATTAGTGACCTGGATGCCAGCCAGCTATCAAAAGTCAAAAAAGATAAACTGTCTAATAAGTGCTGTGCTCGAGAGGCTTACACATGATATTAACAAATAAAGATGCATATGAATACAGAAAGCATATTTATTGGAGTTTAGATCAGTCTGTTAAATACCACAAATTGCAAAAAATTCACAATAATAAATAAGTTATGAGTCCCTGGTGCCCAGGATATTAAGTAAGGTCAATTTAATTCGGTATCACCTAAACACACCTATGGATGTTATATTAATATGAACCCAGACACGTTATACCATGTATAGAGTTGTAACAAATCAGAGTTGATCCGTGATCTTCTTCGCACGGTTTGACATGTATGTGAACCATGGATAAATTGTAAAGTCTAACCATCATAGTGTGAAATATAGTAATACAGTGATACGGTGATATAGTGCTGTAATTGGGCAAGATTACTGAGTGAAAAGACGTCAAATAATTAATTGTAAAAAGGTTATTTTTTAACTATATTTTTGCCAGCTCAACCTTTCTCCCACTTGCTAGCTCTGTGCCTATCAGGGTTGCCAGATCACACCAAGAAATTCCCGCTGCGCAGTTCTGATAACTTGACTTAATTGATATTTATTTAGTGTTTTTTTTTTCTATCTTTTGGACACTTTTTTTTTACTGTTGTTTTATAAAAAAGAATGGTCAGTGTATACATCTTTAAAAAAATCTTTATGCCTTATATTTTCCTTAATTTGATAATTAACTATTGAATATTTTTATTTTATTTACACATTAGACATCTGGAATGCTGTTTTCATTTAAGACCATGGGAAAAAGTTCCTTGCTTTATGCGTTCTTTACATTTTATGAATAATAAAGGGAGAATTTATTTTTCTCTCCCTTTTTTTGCTGATTCGAAGAAAATTCTCTCATTCATTGCTCACAATGGATGCTTTGATCTGATTTGTGATCTGTTGCACTCCTATCATCACAGCAATACTGAAATTTCTTTTTTGGATAATATATCCAGCTAGAACTTAGTCAAGTCACAGTATAGTAAATCATATTTAGGTTCATACTGTATGTGCTAAATTATGAGCTAGACACTTACAGTGACAGTATCGTAACCAAAGACGCCGTTGAGAGCTCCAGCTCCGTAGGGCAGGTAGAAGGTTTGAGAGGTGCTCTGGTAGGTGGAGGACTGCTGAGGGTTGAACTGAGCTTGAGCCGCTGTTGAAAGAAATGCACAGATCTAGGTTATAAACATCTCCTTTGTCTAACTCCTATAAAAGGCGTTTTCTAATGCATGGTGCTTGAGTGAATAGCGGTGAACCTACTGCATGCCTGGGTGCTGCAGTACACAGAGTTGACCCACAGGTTGGAAGAGCCAGTGTCAAAAAGCACTTGGAAGGACTGGGGTGGTGTGCCGACGCTGATAACGCCAAAGTAGTATGACTGAAACACAGGTGGTAAACCGATCAGACGAATCCTTAGGCTAGTTTGAGAAGTAAGACTGGGATTTGACTTACATCAGCGTAGGTCAAGGAATCGATAGTGGTAGTGGCCAGGACCTCTGGGCGCTGATATTTAAGGGCTGGATCAGTGTAAGGCAGATGGATGCCCTTCTCCCTCAGACTCTCTCTGATGGACTTACCCCTGATCAGGGGAACCCTGCACAGACGGACAAAACCTCAGCTAAACACAACATAAAGCCAGCACTATTCACAAAATATGCACTGAAGACAAATGCTTGAAAATTTAAAAGGAATAATGAGAGTCATCAGCCACTTAGTACTTACTTAATGGCTGCCTCGGAGAGGACGAGGCAGGCCATAACGACGATTAGGCTCTTCATTGTGAATCTTGTTCTCTGGTTGCCCGAATGAACACACAGATCGTTCGCACAACACAGGCTTTTTATACACACACGCCATCCGCATATCATTACGTGTATGATCCTGCGCTAGAACTTTTTCGCTGTGATGGAAAAACTCACTTAATGCCAGGCTTTACTGATAAGACACGCAAACACGATTTGTACCAGTTTGGATGTGGAGCCAAATCTCAGATGAAGGCAAAAGTTAAAAAGAAGTAAATCAAATGCATCCTAATGAGATAGATGTACTCTCTTTGAAAATATGCCCAAATGTCCCAACATTATACAAGTACTATATGTACTGTAGTATGGTTGGCAAGTCTGATTCCCTGCCAAAAACAATTGGAATTACCATTAATTTAAGAAGGAATAAACCGTATCAGGGTGCACTGTTATAAGTGATCTTAGTGAGAGAAAAAAAAAGTTCCTTCTATCATCTTGAAGTTTGTCATGCTTTACATAATGGCATGTTCGGAAGTGTTTCGTTCATCATGCTTTTTTTTTTTCCTCAACTCATCTGAAATCACTCACGGAAATTTGAATAAACATTTAAATTAATAATGCATGTGAACGAAAAAACTTTATTTAATATATCAGTATATAGATTATTTTTATTTTTTAAATGAGTGTAATTATTTTTAAATTTGCATTAAATTTTTATGACCTGGATCCAGTTCTTCAAAATAAAATGCTGTTAAAAAAAATTAATCTTTTGTACCTGTGTGGAAAATGATGTTAATCTGTACTATGATTACATAAGCGATTTATCAAGGTCACTGCTATCACTGTAACATTTCTTTAAAGTTTTGCCATAAGGAAAAATATTTGTTCTCTTATCTCGAACATAAGGAACATTCTAGCTGTTATCAGAAACAACAGATAATAGAAAGGTCAAGGTTACTATTGTTTGTTTATTTAAGCTACTTTTAATATGTAGTTAATGTTACTGTAACTGCATAGTTGTAGAATAATTAAAAAATATATATGGATAACCAATGGGGTCTTATCCATACTGTCTAATAAAAAAAAACTTGGAGAAAAACTTTTAATGTAATTTAAACAATAATGATAATAATAATAATAATAATAATAGTAATAATAAAACTCACTTTTGAGAATCCATATGCTTCAATTAGTGACGTAAAAATAACATTGCAATTATGTGCTTATAGTAATTAAATGTATTGAATTTCTTTAGTCTTCTTCAGTCAGGGTCGGGGGTTTGATTCCCGCCAGCATGGAGTTTGCATATTCTCCCTATTCTTGGTGGGTTTAATCCGGGGTACTCCGGTTTCCTCCCACAGTCCAAAGACATGCAGATTAGGCTAACTGGTGTTCCCAAATTGACCATAGTGTATGAATGAACGTGTGAGTGTGTGTGTGTGTGTGTGTGTGTGTGTGTGTGTATACCCTGCAATGGATTGGCACCCTGTCCAGGGTATACCCCGTCTCCTGATGTAAGTCTCCTGGGATAGGCCACTGGCCCTCCGCAGCCCTGTATGCCTGATGAAGCGGTATAGACGATGAGTGAGTGAGTGAGTAAATAAGTAAACAATAATTGCTGTTCATGTCGCCCTCGGCTTGCTCACCAGGGACAAACTGACCATTTTGATTCATACAAATTCACATTTCATACAAACCTAAATAATTCTTTTGACTATGTAAAGCTGCTTTGCGGCAATGAAAATTGCTAAAAGCGCTATACAAATAAAATTGAATTGAATTGAATTGAATGTTATTTAGAATTTGGCTTAAAACTGTAAATCCTAAATCCTTAATGATATTACTTGGAACATGGCTAAACAAAGGTAGCCCTGAAAGCACACATAATGAGCTGCTAGACTGTATGCGGGATTAATTCTCAAAATTTAACTTTAAAAGGTGCTGATGTTCATTGCTTAGTAATGTGATTGTTTTTATTTTTTAATTTGTATAAATAACGATGAAGACGTATGTGACACTGTAGCCCTTTATATGTATTACTTACTGTAGTTTTAGAAATTCCCTGGCAAATATCAGGGATGTTAATAGGCTGAGAAAAGGACGGGCAGATACTCTGGATCATCCATTCTGCATCAAAGTGACAGTAACCTCTTCATAGAGCAGCCAAATCCCCACTGTGGCATGTGGACTGTTAGTAACTCAGACTTGTGTATTCTGTATGTTCTGTAAGAATTTCAGATGTCAGAGCATCTAATAAGACACTATCATGGTCACTACTTACAAAACCAAGACATCGTTGAAAGCCTTTCATGTGGATTGTCAGCACTAAAATTATCTGCTTGAGCAGACAGAGGAAATGTTGGCAACTCTGCATTTCTCTTGGAGGTTTGCCATTCATGTTTTTGACTTTAAAGGGCATTTTCAAGATGATTTTAGATGAGTTTGTAGGGATCAACAGGATGACAAACAGATTTGTAGAATCTGTGACTTTTAGGTCAGATCACAGCCATATTTGCTTGAGATGAAACAACAAATAAAACTATATTGAGGTCAGTGGAGAAGATATCCAAGTAAAAACATGCATACTCCCTCCACTTACTCATCGTCTATACCGCTTTATCCTGTAAAAGCAGGGGGTCGCAGGGGGCCTGGAGCCTATCCCAGGGGACTTAGGGTAGGAGGCGGGGTACACCCTGAATATGTATGCATACTGTAGTTAAGAAGTGGTTAAGTGTAGGGCAGACAGATGCCCTTCTCTCTTGCTGCCTCCCTCACTCTCTGATGGACTTAACCTTTATTAGAGCAACCGAATGGTAACGAAAAGAGAACTCAACTGATAGTCGCCTCTGACACGATGTGAATCTAAAGGACAATTAAGCTCTTCATGATGTCTCTTCTGATCCACTTAGCTGAATGCACATACAGATCATTCTCGCATTGTGACCCTTTTATATACACATGAGCCAAATAACACTTTTTGGCCTGTCTGATGGCAGTAGGCCTGTGAAAACACTCAGCAAATGCCAGGCTTTCCTTATGATCATATTGATTAAACAAACAAAATGCCAGTAAAGGCATAGAATGAACTGTTGTAAAAAAAAAAAAAAAAAGCAATTAATGCCTTGTAATTAAATACATGTTTTAAAGAGTTATCAAGAATTTAACTATTATACAGTGACCCAGAAGAAAAAAATACGGTTGAGACAAATTAGAAAACATGTCAAGCCAAGTTTGTAACAAAAGCCAAACAATTGTATCCAAAGGTAGTATAAGTTATGTAGTATAACCATTTCCCCCCCAAAATGCTTGTTAAACATAGAAATTATGTATATTATATATAGGATAAATAAAATATTTGTCACATGTCCAGTACAGCACAGTGAAATCATTTTTTTGCGCCCTCCAGTTAGGAAGCTGGGGTCAGCCTTTGGAGCAGTTGGGATAAAAGCCTTGCTCAACAGTGGAATCCTGGCGCTGCTGGGGCTCGAACCCCGACCTTATGATCAGTAACCCACAGCCTTAACTGATTGAGCCTGAGTTAAACCAATATGACTGTTTATTATAATTGTTAATCTGCTAGGGGAACCTGTATGAAGTAGAAGGTGGTAACTATTGTTCTATGCCCATCCATTATAAATTACCTTGGAACCAGCTGGTTAATAGTAATTTCATAAAATGGCTAAGAAGGGGGGTGTATGTATTTTACACAAAGAAATAATTAGCACTACCAAGTTGTGAAAACTTCTCACATCCTTTCTACTTTTTTTTGTGATGGTCAGGATGGCAGAGATCAATGAATGTACTGGGTCAGCACAGTCTAGCTGCTGAAGAACTGCATACCCCAAGCAGAGGGGATGCACCCTCAGGTGGTGGTGCAGAACTGGGGAGATGTGGTTCAGTGGTTGAAGCGTTCGATTACTCATTAGATGTTCAGGACACAGTTAGGCCCTAGAGTAAGGCCCTTAATTGTATCCCATGTTCAAGGGGTGCTGTATCCTGAATTACCATGTGTGCTGACTCCACACTTCTAACAAATTGGGATATCCAGGAAAATAATTTGCCTGTATTTATATTAATGTGGCTAATAAAATGGGTTTCTTGTTATTAATTTTTACAATTTTATTTGTTCTAATGTGTGCATTCCACATCACTCTGCTGACTCTGATGCTTTCCAGGAATCTTTGTAGATTGTCCACTAGTTGTATACCAGGATTCAGGACACTTGTTTGGAAGGAACATTGGAACATTTTTGGACATGCAGTCATCTGATCAGAGGTCTGGGAGAAAGCTCATACCTTGGCAATATACTCACCTACATGGATTGATGACCAGATGGTTCTGGGGGGACTTTTTAAGCCAACTTGGACTTCCTACCTGAAATTTTTGTGTTACAAAACAAATAATCCAATGTTGACAACAGAATGTAACACAAAGTTAGTGGTTGATTTGCAGAATTTTATCTAGTGACTTAGAGAAGTGCTTAAAATAATATGCTTGAGATTAGCCAATCTAGACAACATTAACATTCACCAAACAAGAGTTTCCTCATTTTGTAATCGAGTATTTCAGATTTATTGATTTTTGTACTTATTCATGTGTGGATGTGTTTCCACACAAGGCTACACTGTCAAAGCAAATTGACAGCCAACAAGGTTTATGTTGTCCCATTAATAGAGTACAGTATTAAGTCTGTCAAAGCCAGGGTTGGTGTTTTCGCTGTTAAAAGCACACTCTTTGAGAGAAGGTAGGAGGATTGTAGAAAAAGTATTAGCTAAGCACTCCTTACCTGTCCGGGTAGCTGCAGTACCATCAGTCTGACAAAAATACAGCATATGGAGGAGGGAAACACAACGAATTCACTCAATCAGTTCACACTGTTGGTCTTTACAAAAGAAGCATGGCATTCATGTATAAGTCACCAAGAGATGCTTCATTTACATCGTTTTTTCCCAAAAAAAAGGAAATAAATTTTTTTAAAGACATGTTTAATGCAGAGTTTATGTCAATCAACATTTTTATAAAGCCCAGATTAGACGAGCATCAATGCCACTAGATAAAATAATAAAATAGTCACAATAAAGCCAAATTTGCACTAATGGTAAATATAGCAAACGTTATATATTTAAATGTTTCCAGACAAAATGGTGTCGTTTCTTTGAGCACTTTTTCATAAGTCGTACAATTACTTTTATACGTTAACAATTATCTATTAGATGCCTTAAATATATGTACCTTATCCACCCATGGACACTAGATGGCATACCGCATTTCTTTTTAATTAATGCATTGTATTCCAGTACTGTCTGCAATAGCATTCATAAATGAACAAATATTCTTGGACCCTAATAATCGCTATTTGCAAAGGTGTCCTTTTTACTAATAAACCGAACTACCAATATGAAATAGATACCATTGTCAGATTTATATGTCCTTTGTTTCTGTAAAGCTCCAAACTTAGGAACACAGTAAGATGCTGTTATTATTCTTACATACATTACTGTGCAAAAGTCTTTTTTTTTCACGGTTGTACTGTATTATTACAGTATGTCCAAAACCATTCACTATTCCCAAACATACATAAAAAATTAATAAATGAATATTTATATTTATATGAATATGACAAGTTTTCAGATGGAAACCATAAAAAACATAATAATAACAATAATAATAATAATAATAATAATAATAAACCTAACGTAGGCTTCTGAGTGTTTCCTAGAAATAGAAATGGTCAAGTGTGACAAAGTAACCAGTAGAACTCATATTCTCCATATATACACTCAATAAAACAGCTGACACCTTACAATACTGTGCAAACGTCTTAGGAACACATTTCTGCATTTTTATAAGTAAAACAGCTGTTAGGTTTTACTGAGCATGCTGGAACATAAGAGTTTTATGCCAAACTCAGGATACTACATTTTAGGTTTCCCATCTGAAATCTGGACTGTCATGTAATATTGTAATTGCTTTCCTTGATGTTTCTTTCTTTGCCTGTATCCAATTTACTTGGCAACGCTTCATCCAACAGGAATGAGCAGAATCAGACCTGTGGATGATTTTGTATGCTGCAGAACAAAAGTGTTCCCTTTATCCTGAGAAGACTGCCAGTTTAAATCTAGATGTTAGATTAAATCTAGTCGGCCTAGAGTTGTAAGAGCATGCCCCCAGGGTGGAAGGGATGGGGTTTCTCTCTTTTCCCTGTCAATCAGAGCGACACCAGGCAGCTGTGGGAATCACTGAGCTCATGTAAATGAAAGAGGGTAGTTAGCTCTTTCCTCTGAGTGTGTTATATTGTCCTGTGAAACAGCATGAGCAGCATTTTAAAAAAGATATATGCCTCATTTGTATTGACAACTTGAAAGTTTTGTACAGTTTGGGTAAAAAAAGACAAACAAATAAAAAAAAAAACTGGCTGTTTTTTATGACTAGTAGACCCTGAGGAAGACATAAGCAAGGGATGCTTAGATTTCAACAATGCAGTACTCTGTCTCCTGCAGGCACAAACACAGACGCACACACGAGATGTAATTATTATCTTTACTGTTCCTTAGAAAAATACAATATGTTGTATAAATGTTTGGTGTATTAACATTTATAGAGAAGCACTCGCTTGGATGTAGGCATAAGGGCACAGAGATAACGTCACTCATTGATGGTGAAGGTCAGAGTGGAGAGATTGCCAACCTCTTATAGTTTAGAACATACTGTAAATCAGAACGTACTATAAATCAGAGTGCTACAGATGTTTACGCAGAGATAAAAGATTTGTTATTGATCATCCTGGGAGGATGTTCACATCACATTGCCACATCAGTACAATGCCTATATAAAGAAATGCTCCTCTTGTTTGTATGACTAAATGTCCATCTAACACATCTTTTTCAGATAGGATTGCATTGGTACAATACATTATTATCATGTTTTCTGGAAATGGATTTATAGTTGCTCTACAGAGTGATCTATTTTGGGGATCTTTTTTTCCCCTTCCTATATTCAAACTTTGTTTTGATAGCTTTTTTGGTTGGGACTTAATTTTTTTACACTTATATGGACATTTTTTATTATTATTATTGTATTCAATATTTTATTATATATATTTTTCTAAATGTGTGTGAGTACCTAGCAGGAACTGCCCTTGTGTTCCCAAGGATACTGCTTGAGAAAGGATGGGTGGAGCTCTGGGCAGTAAGGCTAAAGGGGTACTGGTGTCGATTATAAAATCAAACCAATAATATTGTGAACTTATGACATGGCAAGACATGCCTCCACATCAAATATTAATATAATATAATATAATATAATATAATATAATATAATATAATATAATATAATATAATATAATATAATATAAAAGTAATTTTAAAAATGGTCACCAATTATTATATAATTAGTTTATAATGTATAGGAAGCTAATTATTATGAATGGCATATATAGTCTTCCAGTAGATCCCATAAATCACTGGTATCCAATAAATCTGACCCTGATACATGGTGTCCACAGCACAAGAATTCGCCTCACTGCCAGACTGTTAGATAAAAATTCATATCAACACAACAAAAAATGCATTGTTAGAATTACAGTACAGTACATATTACTATTATTATTAATGCTGTAATAAATAGAATGTGTTTGTATAAAAGTGGCAAAGTTAGAGTCAGAGAAGGGTAAGAATGCACTTTATTTAAAAACTTTATGACACCAGCGCCATGTGACGTTCTAGCAGACATGGTTCTGAAGACATGGAAGTGCCACGTAGTTCGGCTACAAAAGTGAGTCAATCCCCATGAAGCCACATGTTAAAATGTTGAGAAATAAACAAGTTTACAGCCTGGTACAAAAAAACCAACAAAAAAACCCCGACATTTTTGGTCTTCATATCTAGAGGTGCGACTCACCTACCCAATCACTTATCGTCTATACCGCTTTATCCTGGACGGACCAATTCATCTCAGGCTAGAGTTCCCATTTATGACTAAAGTACAGGGGTAAATTCTTATGGAACCTATGAGTTAAAATTATATTAAGCCATCAAATGATGCATAATTAGGAGTGTGGGTGATTTTGAGTGTATGAGTGTAAATGTCAAACTGCTACAGTAGCTGTTTGCTACCATCGTTTAGCTTATCAGCTAACTGGAATCATTGTACTTGAAGTAGAATAAATCAACTATAATAAAAAAAATGTAGGAGTTGACATGGGACAATGTGTAATAATTTAATGAAGTTAAATCGAATGCAAAGTAATGCTGGCATATAAAATACTACCTTTGCATTTAATTAAGCTAAAGCTAAGCTAAGCTAGATAACTTGTGGTAACTGAGGTTTGTGCATTCAGAGCTCCCACAGTTGCCCTTCAAACCTACTCTTCAGAAAACCTACAGTATGTGTGATGTCACAGAGGGTTTGTCCAGTTCTTATACTATTAATAATATCAGTACAGTCTTTAAAAAGAAACCTTTACATACAGTATCTCAGTGAAAAATAGTTGTGTTGATCTCTTCTAGCATTATGTGAGAGCTTTATTTAAGTCACTGCAATCAGTCTATCATTTCTTAGGAGTGATTAAACATCAGGTCTAAAACATGTTGCTTATCTACGTACAACATAAGATGCTAATCCCACTCCTATCACATTATAGTGAAGCACTATGAATGCTTCTGCCAAGACATACAGAACTACATCCTTTTAAACTTACGCTGTGTCACAGGGCAACTGAACACACAGCACACTTGGAAGAAATCTTCTGCTTCATACAAACGTTATGGACAAATACCTGTGACTGGCTCTGAGTGACAGGACACAGAGAGTGATGTCATTCCTTTCATCTTGAGAGCAGGGATAATGATGTTCTCCTGAAGTCCTAAACATGGCTGGCTAGGGAATTATCAGGATTTCGTTATAATTATTATAATGTGAATATTTATTGATTTTAACACTGATTGTAGTAGTAATGCTAACAATAAACATTACAAGTGATTTTTTTTATGTTTAGTTATTTTGACATGTTGGACATAACTGTCATAATAAGTGTCTCGATATGAATGGCATAAATTAATTAAAACATTTCAATAACCTTTTTTTAGACAAACAAAACATTTAAAAAAAATTTTTTTTTTAAATTGTCGCTACTTCTCCGTATGTAATATCATTACAGTACATCAAAGCACCTATTTTTCATTAGGTTTTTTCTTGTTCTTCCACCCTAAAATAAATCATGTAGATTATATCATGTAAAGTGATATAAAGTTGAGATGTGCTTGTTATACCCTAAACATTATTCTCTAATTACATTAGTTCCATTTATTTCTACTTTAAATTAATATGCATTGTATGGGTGACACACTGGTGTAGACTTCGGCCTTGCACCTCCAGCGTCCTCCATGGTTTGATTCCTACCCTGTGTCTATGTGTGTGTGTTTGTTTCCCTGAACTTTGAGTTTGCATGTTTTCCCTGTACTGTACTTGGTGCGTTTCCTCCCACAGACTGAAGACATGCAGATTAGGCAAATTTTCATTCCCAAGTTGTTCATAGGATGTGTGTGCATGTGTGCTCTTCAATGGATTGGCACTCTGTCCAGGGTGTACAGCCACCTCGTGCCCTTAAACTCCAGGGCTCCTGTGACCCTGTATGGGATAATTAGATAATTGGTATAATATGCATAATAGAATTACTACAGCTGGTCCCGGTTTTTTTCTTTTTCTTTACAGACTTCTTGACCTTGAAGGGGCAACTTCATTAGGTTCATCCAAGGTTCATGCCTATAAATCCTAATAGGGTGAAGCCTGATTTACTCAAACAGTTATAACTTGTGATTGGTTGCATGGATTTGCAGTATATTCTGGACGCAAGTTTGCAGAGTTTGGGGCATGTCCATTGTATGTACATGGACACTCTTATGTACAAGTACAAGTATGTCATTGTTAAGCCTGTATTCTGCCTGTTTGACACTGTACAATAAAAATTATGATGATTCTACATTCTACTGTACAACAACTTTCCTTTTGCCATTATTATGTGATTATGAATTATGATTCCTTATAGATGTATAGGATATGTTCTGGTTTAAAAATAGATCTTATATCATACTTGAAGAATAACAGAATTTAAATCCTATGACTTTGATTTATTACTTCTGATCACTTGTCCAAAATATTATAAATATAATGTACTGTACATATACATTTACAATGTTAAATATTCTGGATCACCCATGTGTCCCTTCATGGCCATTTCAGGAAATCCTTTTATTGCTTATTATTTATTTTTTTATAGCAACCGCTAAAAAGACATTGGTATTCTTGTCTGTTGTATGTATACTAATATGAATCTTAATATTATACTAACATGAAGAATAGATTTGGTATACCTTTGTCTTAGCCTATGGTTCTAGCCTTTAGACCACTTGCAGAGATAGTTAAAGCTTATGTATAAACGTACTAGATGCGTTGGTAGGAAAATCTTTCTACTGCAGAAATTCTTGACACAGCATTGATGTAAAAAGCGGATTTAGACCAGGGTGGACACTTTATGATATCTAGGTCAGTGAGATTTGACTTAAGTGCAACAAAATACCTTAAAAAAACAGTATGCAATTCAACTGAATGAAGCACATGCTAATAAAAAGGCAGATAAATGGTTGTATCCCATCTACAAAATGAAAAATGTACCATCATTTCTTTTGCATAAAATCCTAACTTGAGATGTTTGACATGCTTTTTCTTTAATTAAACAATTAGTGAAGATTGACAACTGATTTATTCTAAATAGAAAACAATGAGAAAAAAAAAACATTTCAACAAAGCTATTTTTGGTTAGACACAGGCTATCCTAGAAGGCTATCTCTTCCAATATCCATGTAATGATGATGCTAAGGAGACTGGGGCTTGCTTCCATGTGGGATCTGGATCCCATCAACTCCATCTAAGTTTAGATTTATGGCATTTGGCAGACGCCTTTATCCAGAGTGGCTTACATTTATTTATCTTATTATACATCTGAGCAGTTAAGGGCTAAGGGCCTTGCTCAAGGGCCCAACAGTGGTAGCTTGGTGGTGCTGGGGTTTGAACGTGTGCCATTTTGACTCGTAGATATAGATCTGTAGTCCAACATCTTAACTGCTGAGCTGACTCGGTCCACCCCCTGTGGGATTGGTAGTGATGTTAAGACAGAATTGGCAAAGAGCATCCGGTTGTTTCTGCAATCCAACATACAGTGCATCTTAGACAAATGCACTAACTTGTGCTAAAAAAGCCTTGACCAACTATTGAGTGCATACATTTCTGTACTAAAATCATTTTGTGATTAATGTTAGGAAATATTTTAATATTTTGATGTAGATTTTTATAATTTTTTTTTTATTTTTATGAGCTGTAAACTAGAGATGTGAAACACCAGGTATCACCACCAGGTATGACCATCTCTACTATAAGCCATAGATATTGAAATTAGAGATAGAAGAATTGTTAGAGGTGTGGATACATTCTGTAAAGATTATCAGGTCACCTGGCTGTAATCAACCAGCAAATGTAATGACATGCAGATGAAGACTAAAATCAGTTTAAGCTCAGTAATTGCCATCTAATGTTATCCATCCATCCATCCATCCATCCAGGAACCTCTAATAGTCCAACTAGGGACCAATGAGGCCAATGGGAATTGTATTTATTCACATTTTTATGACCGTGTTAGGACCAAAGTTATCAATACTGTCCTAAATGATGTAACGCCAATCATTCTTTTGTTATTTTGTAAAATATTATTTGTGTTTTAGTCCTGTATATACAGCCATCATACTAAGAGCACTGGCTTGTCTGCTTTTCTTTAATCCAAAACTTGATTCTGATTATTTGAAAAACGTGCACACATTTTGGACATGACGAGTAGTTTTGAGTTTGGTCATGCAATAGGTTAACTATTTCTTCTTCACTGTCTCACTATCACCTTAGCTTTGTGTACATGGCGTTGTCATGCTGGTTTGAGCTCCTTAGTTTGACTGAAGGAGTCAGATCGTAATGTTACCGCATGCAGAGCCATTCTGGAGAATTGTGTTCTGTAAACGCTGTGACAGCAGTTCAGGAAAAGTAAACTATTTTATGTTTTATGTTTATAAGCACCAGTCATTTAAAATGCATAATTTCACTGTCTCTGTAATGGATACCTAATAATGGCTAGTAACAATATAGTAAAATACATGTTCTTTTGCACAAGTGATGCACACAGAACTTCATGCTGCAAATCTGTGTTAGCACAGATTACTCTTTATCTATATCTTACATATGTATATATGCATCCCTCTGTACATGGGAGTTTTTGTATTTGCCTGAGAACTTCGGGGTGGAAAAAAGCTGCATTGCAGCATTCCTCTCAACCGAACAGAGTCGAACTGATGTGGTCTGTGTAAGCTCAGTGCTTTCTGCTATTGCCCTGAGCCAAGGCACATACACTGTCCTCGTTTAGCAGCATGCCAACCCATATAACCAACAACTAACAGTATCCCTAAATGAGTGAGACGTCTAAATACTACCTGGAGTCCTAGAAATAGATATTTGATAGGGGGAAACGAGACACATGTCATATTGTTGCTGTGTTCTGGTCAGTTAGACAGAGTGTTAGTCCTGACTGCTTAGTTTGGCTTCGTGTGGTTAAATGACTTAGAGACTGTGAGATAAGTCCTTTCAAGGACACGTGCACACAATATCAGTAGACATTAGTAGTTTCCTTTATCATATAGTATACAAATGGTCTACATACTGTACATAACCTTATGATAAGTGCCATGCTCTGAGTCGCATATGTAATTGGTAATTTTTGCAATTGTGTACTTGAAAAAAAGTTAAGCATTTTTTTTTCCTGTCTGCAGGGCAGCGCATGACATAAGTCTGGAAGAATTTGATGATGAAGATCTGTCCGAGATTACAGATGACTGTGGCATCGGCCTCAACTATGATTCTGATCCCTATGAAAAGGTAAAACACATTCTATTCTATTCTATTCTATTCTATTCTATTCTATTCCTCATACTGTAACAAACATAATAGCCAATAACAAATAATTTTACATGAAGGGGTCTGCTGTTATACAGTAGGTAAATAATTAACCCTGGGTGATTTGACATTATGACCCTGAAGTTAATTATTTACCCACAGTATAACAGCATCAAGGTATTTCTCTTCATATCCAAGCTATAATATACTGTATATATACATACACTGTATAAAAAGCTATAACAGCAACTTAATCTCTAACTGAGATACGACTTGATAGTTGCGTCAAGAAGATAAAAATAGTAATCATTTCCATATTATGTAAAGAAAATTGGATCGATCAACTGGTGGAGGCACTACAGGTAAAAAAAGAAAAAGACTAATGATTCAATAAAATACAAACAGCAATGTAATACAAATTGTATATGAATGGAAAATATAGTAGGAAGTGGTAGAAGTGGTAGACATACAGTTGGCTGAGAATGTAGGTACTATGCAGAAAGTATTATGTTTGGACGGATTTTATTGGGAATTACACCGAAAGTCCAGCCATAGCTTTAGTTGAGTGAGCTTGTCCAGCAGTCATAAGACAGTCTTATGATTCAGTCTTTTCAGTCTAGATACAGTAGCACTGAAGTTCTCTATTCCGTCTTTGTCTTGCAATGATAGAGACTGTCTGAGACAGACAAAACCCCCAGCACCCACCTACTGTACCTCTCAGCTCTAGTCATATCTCGCACCGTGTTTCCTCTAATACTCCAGCACTGCTCAGCTGGTCCCACCATCTCTCAGGGATCGAGGAAGATGTGCATCGAGACTCTTTTCTGTTCTGGCACCTAAGTGTTGGAATGAACTTCGTCTGGATGTCTGAACAGCTGACAGTTGGTTAGTGACAGATAGTACTTAGTTTGTTGCCTTGTAACCTAACATAAGGATCTATCCAATGGTGGAAACTACAAAGCACTTTCCGGATAAGAGCGTCTGCTAAATGCCTTAATGAAAATGTAAACAAGACTGATAGATACAGTAGAAACGTACAGATAAGAATTAGCTTTTTACAGATATGCGGTGGAATGTTTAGGAGTGTATATGTCTGTGACTTTCTTTATAAGGTGATGCTGATTGGTCAGGTGTGGATTGGGACATCTTGTGGTGCAAGTCCAATTCATACCAGTTTTAGGATGATGCCTTGGAACTTATTTTATGTAGGTTCATAAGATGTTCAACAACCTGAACTACCTCGGGTGGCAGAGAGCATATAAATAAGTAAAATAGGGGGGAAAACGGGTTTTGCTGAGCATTCACGTCCTCCCTCTTACTCTGCAGTTGTTGGGTTTTGTCACCTTGAGATAAGGCGTAGCAGTCTGTACTGTAGTGTAGAGTATTACATGAGGTGTGGACATAGCTGCTATTTATACTCTGTGCTTTTCTGTTTAGTGTCCTGTTGTTCTGCTCATCTAAGTGCACCACAGGGTTTGCATTTGAGCTGGCACGTTTCCTTTTTTTTCCTTGGAAAAAGGGAGTGTCTGCGATTACAGTGATGAGTTCCTTATTTCCTAATTTACAGTATCAGCTGAATGATCAATGAAGTCGACTTAGTTATGCTTCAAATATAACCCAAAAGAAGAAAAAGACAACTCTGGCAACCTTTGTTTACCACTTCTAGGTGGTAAAAGGGTTGTTACTTAGCGGATGCCAGTGCCAAAACTCACATACAAAACTAGTCACGGTAGCACTAAGAAGAACAGGAAACGCGTCTGATAACATCATGTCTTCTTAAACAAGACTTTAAAACCGTTCTGTATTGCCTAAGAACGGTCTGTATTGGCCCTAAGGCTGAATCCCAAATCCCTCTCGAACCCTTGAACAAGGGAACTACTTGGTGTGTGGAACAAGGGATTATACACACACTACATAGCACCATAGGTTCCCATTTTATGTTAATTGGGATTCAATCAAATCCAGAATTAATATTTAAATACCGATTGATTTAATCACGTTATGCACTTAAACTTCAGCAAATATGCTTACTATCATCATTAAATATGATTGTTTCTCTTTTAAATAAGTTTTCATCACAACATACCGCATATAAAGAGATTGTCAGCAAAAAAATGTGTGACAAAGCATCACATTAATTCAGTATGTACTATAGTCAGGTATTTTAGATGACTGCAAAAGGTCTGTTTTTACCTTTTTTTTTAAATAAATTACATTATTACTTCATTTACTTTTTCTTCATTGCAAAATCTCACTCACTTGCTCACTTACTCATTCTCTCATTGTCCATACCACTTCATCCTGTACTGTATACAGGGTCGGTAGGGGCCTGGGGCCTAACCCAGATGATTCAGTGCATGAGGCGGGATGCCAATCTGTCAGCACATATACACACTCACACTGTGGGAGGAAACCGAAGTACAGTACCTGGAGGAAACCCATTAAGCACTGGGGGAACCTGAAAATTCCTTGCACACTGAAAATTCCTTACACACAGACCCATGGAGGGAATTGAACCTGGAACCTGGAGGTGCAATGCGACAGTGCTAACCACTAAGCCAATGTGCCGCCCATTGCAAACTCTATCTAACAAGATTTATCAGCAAGGTCGCCTTAGTTAGTTGCTCCAAGGCCAAGTCTGCTAGCAAGCTTTTGTCCCAATTAACAAACCAGGTCATTGCAACATTACCAATGTACGTGCATTCATTGGGCTAATGTATGTTTGAGTGCGACCCTTTCCATAAAACAATAAGTAGCAATACGGGTCCTTCAGGATGGTCACACTGCTTATTGATTATTGAAGTAACTCAATGATCTGCTCTCTCCTCTCCTCTCCTCTCCTCTCCTCTCTTCTATTCCTCTTACACTCCTTCTTGTATTTACTGAAACTGCAAATAATGGGTCACCATATAACTGTCAATGTATAACCCATGTTAAAGAAACAGTGGGCCTGCTTTGTTTTTCAGTTGTATATTCTAGATAACTACAGCAGTGCTTCATTTCTGATTTAACATTATGCGTATAGGTGTATATGCTGACTGTATCTAGGGGGTGTTTAAATGTTTCATTGCAGTGGCTGTGTGCCAATGCTGCCGCAGTGGTGGATCCAGTGAAATCTGAACATTCTCCTCTCCTCGTCTCAAGACGCAGTTACGGCCTCAGGATTCTGCTCTGCCTCTTTTGCGTCCCGCGATGTTGCCATATGTCTCGTTAAGACTCATGAGTTTATGCTCGCAACTGCATAAGCTTCACTGTAATGACAATCCCGTTCAATCTGACTGACGATTGGTCGCTTAGCAGATTGCTGGCTTGGCTCATACAGTACACTGCATCAATCCACATTACATCTAACTGAAGATAGAGACAGTAATCCCTCTCCGCATACACACACACATGCACACACATACATCTCTGCCATGCGGATTGTTAATCTTTGCCACTCACAGCTCACCCCAGCTTAGCTTCTTTTTAGTGCCAGCATTACATAAGTGTGTTTTAGGGCCAAAAATCTAGCCAGCTTTCCCCTTTTTTAATAACTGAACGCAGTGTGTGGTTGTGAGATGGTACTATGGAACACGCTGCGCTTGTGTACAGTATGCAAAGTAACGGCACATCAGCCTCAGGCACGGGAAAAAAAATACTGTGGGTTTTAAACATCGATGAGTGAAGGTACGATGACTGATTAAGCAGTTTATAGTTCAGCATTAAATCATTACGAGATCCGAGGACAGACCTACCAGAATAGATCTGTGCCCTTTCTGCTTTTAACGGCTGATGGATTTTAACACATCGTCACATGTCTTGGACAAGTTTTTATGTTCTTGAATTCTTGTGAAAACCGTTTGTCCTTGAACTCCAGTTACTTAGTTGTGTGTGTGTGTGTGTGTGTGTGTGTGTTTCCTTCTACAATCTATATAAATAAACAAAAATGTTTGGTCTGTACATTGGTCAGAACCCGCTCTTTCATCTTTACGTTATCTTTACGTTTAATACATTGGCAGACCCGAAACCAGTCTGAAAAATTTCTGTCTGTACATCTGACTGTCTGTCTAGCCAGATTTTGTCACAGCATCACATTTACTCGCTCACTCAACAGGGTGGCAGGTGGCCTGGAGCCCTGGTGGCGTAGGGCACGAGGCAGGGTACACCCTCGACAGGGTGCCAATCCATCGCAGGGCACACACGCACGCACACACTACGGGCAATTTAGGAACACCAGTTAGCCTAACCTACATGTCTTTGGACTGTGGGAGGAAACCGGAGTACCCGGAGGAAACCCACCAAGCACGGGGAAAACATGCAAACTCCATGCACACAGAGACCGGATCCGAGCCTGGCCGGGAATCGAACCCGGATCCTTCAGGTGCAAGGCGACAGTATCTAGTAGCAGTTTTGTGCCAGATTTTAAACTGCAAGTTTTACCAGCGTACTGCACACGAGTCAAAAATCAAAAAGGTTGAGTAATAGCGATCAAGTCGGTTTAAGACAAAACTTAATCTTTATCTGATCTACTTTTTTTATTTCTTATTTGTGATCCGCCCTCTGATTACCGAACAGGGAGTGTATTTGGCTGACGACAAAAGAAGAACAACTTAATGTACTTAAGCGTGAAAAAAGGTGCAGCATTAAAAAAGGCGTAAGATACTCAAACTTCCAAAATTTTATTTCTTCGTTCCTGCTGTACAGAAAGACAGACACGTACGTGCGTTTTAAACTGAAACAATAATATCACTGATTATATTAATGCTGATTACAGTAGCTTATTTTTAGCTTTAACCTTTTAACCCTTTTTCCATCAACAACTGGTACTTAAATATAAGCAATATACTGTATGGCATCTCTTAATCATGTGATTCCTTATACTGTTTAAAGAACATGATCTCCTGCAGTTTCCTTCAGACAAAAAAAAAAACCCTTACAAAATTAAAAAACTTCTATCTGCAACTATTTGCTTACATGATTTATTCATTCGGTCTGTTGTTTATTAGTCCTGCTGACTTGCAAAGACTGTGTCCCGAAGGTGCGGGAAAGTGAGAGAGAGAAAGTGTCAGGTTTTAATTGTTAGAAAACGATAATACAGATTTGGATAGTAACTTGTAAATAGTGCTGTAGGAGACGAGACGTGATGTATGCTTGTGAACAGGTTTGTTTTAGAGCTGTGCATTTGAGTGGGGAATTGTGTGTTAAGCTGTGCAGTGTATAATCTGGGGTATTAGTGTCTGCAGACTTAATCAGAGATCTGGGGCTGAGCTGCTTTTTCCCATAAAACTCTTTACTAAGAGAGAGAGAGAGCGAGAGACAGCGTCATTCATATGCGTATATACTGCAGTATTGGCACTGAATGACGTTCACCTTTTAACAGTGACAGCTGGTCGTCACTTGTTACGAGACAACTTTAGAGGAGAGAATTAAGTATAATATGTGTTCATACAGTAGCTCTACACTTAAATGATCTTATTCATATCTTATTTATGGAATAAAAAGAATAAATTGAGTAGGTGATGTTTCCTGTTTAACTTCAGATGCCTGTTATAAATTAGTAGAAGGATGTTTCCTGCTGCATATCAAGAATGAGATGAATAACCACTTAGCCTCGCTTAGAACCAATAACTACTAAGCCTCGCTTGTTGTTGGAATTAATTTGATTTGTTTGGAGAGTTCAACAATGGACATTGTCCCAAAGCAGATTTAAATTTAGGTCAGATTCTGAGACTCTCAGAAAAGAAATCCAACCATCCAAAGTCAGAAAAAGCAAGATATATGAGGTGCGTTCAAGTCAAACCCGGACTTTTTCTTGCGCAGTGTCCAAGTGATTTCAACATGTTTGGGACATTAAAAGAGTTTCTGGTACGCCAGAGCCATGTACCGACTGCTTGCTGCACGTTCGAAACGATGGCCTCCCAGGAACTCCTTTAACGCCACCAACATAAGGAAATGGCTTGAAGTGAGGTCAAGACTGTACGGGGGATGTGGCAAGAACTCCCTGTGAGTTTCTTTAATGTTCTAAGTGGTTTTGGTGAATGATTGTGTGTACAGTGCTCACAGACAACAAGTTAGGTGTCGATTTTCAAGGATCAGGTGTTCCACTTGCTGAATGATCATGTGAACAACTGCAGTAGAAAAATGTGATTCTCCGTACTGTGCTTAAAGTCTTCTATAAATAGGTTTACGTCTTCATTCACGAAAAATTTTCATCAGGTTTGACTGTGAATTGTGAATTAAGGACATTTACAACTTTAATTTGCCTGTTCCTTATAACTTTAAGTAATTAAAACTTCAAAATAACTTTAAATACAAAAGATTAACATTTAACTGAGCAGCACGTATCTCTGTCCTATATTATTATTATTATTTGTAAACAAACAAGCAAATAATTCATTCCTACCACATGGGATAAAAGTGTCTAAATAGTTTAGAGTGCGCCACCTGTAGGATTGTAAAGAAACAGCGATGTTTTAACGCCTAAAACGCCTCCAAAGTCTCAAAACTCAAATAAATAAATTTTTCTGAATTAATCTCTAATGACCAGGACTTCCCTGTTGACTAAGACATACATTTATTTTAGCTTTTATAGTTTACCAAAATACTAATTTCACATCCAGAAATTGGTATTTTCACAGAAAGCAGAAAAAAAGACGTCTTTCAAGGATGATCGGGTCACTATGGGTAATATTATTGGCACCCCTGCTTTTTAAATAAGATATTTACTCTTTTTTATCATAATTGAGATATCATTAGGATCTAAACATGTCTTTCTGTGAAGCAATGAATTCAAAAGGAACGATTGATCATCTCACTTCCTGTGCTGTGTCCTACTGTCCCTGTATGTCCTCTCTGCCCCCACTGCAGCATCCTGCTGTCATCTGATACTGCATTAGCTGTGTGTGCGTGTATATATATATATATATAAACAATAAAGCTTAGATTTTGCCTCCACTGCCTGTTTCATGGTCAGACAGTATACAAAATTTTTTAAATGTGTGTCTGTCTGCATATTATTGCATAATTACACACAATATCCTCTTGTCTTTTACACAATATTTTATTCTCTATCATTTCTGCATCATTCTTTCATTTTCTATTTGACCTTTCCTTATGTTTATAAGCTGTTTATTAATTCATCTACTGTCTACCCCATCATATAATTTTTTTTTTGTCACTTGTCCTTTCATCCTCCATCTGTGCGTTACATGCAGTTCATGAAGTGATGGAATGTTCATCCACGAGTTCTCTGCAGGTTTGTTCTTGTCAGCAGAAGAGTTTATGCTGATATAAGGCTGCCTCGTGCAGTGAAGCCAGAGCTGGTAAGGCCGAGACTGCACCCTTGGGAATATGAGAATGATGACAGTTCATGGCATCTCTCTCTCTCTCTCTCAGAGTCGTAGATGATTATAGATTTTGGTCAGTGATTAGTCTGCTGGGGTGGTGGCTGTTAGCATTATTGATCTAGGCCATGGAACTGCATTGATTATTGGTTTGTGTGCTTGCAGTGCTGTCTGTGGAAGAGCTGTGTATATCTGAAAGGGCTTGTTGTTGAAATAAACTGAATTACTGCAGATGGAGTAATTAGTATTTTCAAACTTATGACAAACCACAAGGCACTTCATACTGTAGAAACAGACTTTTCTATTATGTATTAATTATACATTGATAATGTTGACTTGGGCATTAGACAAAAATATATATTTAATTCTGATTCATGCATACATATATACATACTGTACATCACCAGCGCATCTCCTGTCAAACCTGCACAAAGATTTCTACTTATTTTACAGTATAAAATGGAAAAACTCTTTGTGGTGGCTCTGCTTTTCTATCATCCTAATAGTGTTGCTTTGTTTGTGCATTGGGGTAAATATGGCCCGCAGCAAGTTAGGTGAAGACGAATACACCAACGAGACTTTAGCATCTTTTTTTCAGATAGTTTCAGATCCTTAGGAGACTCCCAGAAGTTAAACTGAATTTATGCAGTATCGTGCCACATTGTCATAATTGAACGTCCGCTAGCACAAGATGTTTAGTAAAAAGCTTTCAAAGGACAATATAAAGGCTAAATTACTTACTGTATGACTCAACACATCTTCAAAGTCTCTTGTGAATGTGCTGAGTATGTAACATGACACCAACTTTGCTGAGGCAGTGGGTCAGGCTGTAGAAATGCTCAGGCGTAGTAAAGATCAGCTTTCTCTTCATTAAATCTTAGTGTATTATTTAATGTTTCAAATAAAAAAAAAAAATTAGTAGAAACTCCCCAAACAGTCTTCCACGAATATTTTTACATGTTATTTCCACTGATGGTTCCTTTGTCCGTTATTAATTATACATATTTCCTCATTCTTTTTAAACTCATTTACATGACTTTTTGTCTTATTCTGTAAAGCTGCTTTGTTATAGACAATGAGCTTTGTTTAAAAGATTATATAAATAAAACTGAATTAAATTGAATCGCACTGCCCTGTGTTTTGTGGTAGAAATTCCCTGTAATGCACTTTTATATGGACTTTTTGGTACACTGAGCGGCCATAACATTAACACCACATATGATTAATACATTACCATTAATTATCAATTATACATCAGTACAGTGGTGACAGGATCAAGGGCATCAAAGGCTCGCTCATGCCCGCGTGGACCAAAGCCTGTCTGGTCTGAATCAGCACAAATCACAAAAAAAAGAGTCAATCCTCACCATAACACAAAGGCACCAGAACACCCAGTGCACCAGTCTACTGTGCACAGGGCCCAGCAGGCAAAGAGCCCAAGGCCGCCGACCTACAGTAGTCGCCAAACTACCCAAATCCTGATCTGACTGATGTGCCAAACAAACAAGTCCTATCCACAATAGCCCGCAACACAACCCACAGCACCAAAAGGATCTGCTGCCGAGGTCCAGGTGTACACACACTCCCAGAGGCCCTGTGGAGCCACGCCCTGAGGGACCAGAGCCGCACAGGTGGAACAAGGGGAACCTAGGCAATACAACGGCTGATAAGTGTATAGACATATTGTACAGTATATATATGTGTTTTACACACACATACTGTATATAAGCATATACTGTATAAAAAAGGTCAATGTGCTGTTTCAGCATCAGGCGTTTATAAGGTTTATTATAGTTTTATCTTTACTGGAAATCATCTCTGTTGAAACCTGAGTGGCTTTTTATTTATTGATTTCTTGTTTTTGTGTGTCTTTCCTGCTCTTTAAAAAAATAATCTGAAACAGTAAACCCACTTTAATACCAGACTGACTACTAACTGTGAGAGAAACTCACAGACATAGTTGTGATCATCTTTGTATACTGTATGTTTTTCCTTCTTTTAATGTTATGTGTTTTTTTTTATCATTTAACTCACTACCTCGTCCAGACATCTGCGATTCCATCCTTGAGTTTTGATCCTCTCAACCCTATACATCAGATTCGTCAACAGCCTTTCTGTGGAAATCATTTCAGCTTTAGTTGCGTCTTTGAATTAGCAACACACTGCAGGACTCCATTTTGTTCCTAGAGCTTATTCTTGAAATATTTATGAGTCATGCTGAGCTCATACTCAGACTTTCAGAAAATGTATTTTAGTTAAATACCATAAAGCTTTACAAAAACCATCTAATCCTATAGTGTCTTGTTCTGCAGGACTCCCTCATCCTAGAGAAGAGTGATGTCCATCATACTGTTTGCTCATTCCAAGACGACTTTCAGGAGTTTGAGATGATTGATGACGAAGATGAGGATGAGGAGGAAGATGAGGATGGAGAGGCAGATCCCGATGCTCCACCGTCTCCTTCCACATCTCCTCCTCCTTCCCCTACTTTCGGTTCACTTAAGAGCCGCCCCACAACCTTAAACCTGACCACTGCAGTTTCACAGGTGAACAGACAAACACCCCATGTTATATTGCTTTAATACAGCTTGAAATATGCGACTTTTAGACAAATCTTTGTTATTTTTCTAATTCATCATAGGATTCCTTGAACAACAACAGTAGTGTATCTCCACGAAAATCAAGCTGGCAGGAATCTCTTCGCAACACCACGTCACAGGGTAATTATTTTATTGAAAAGTTTGTTTTTATCTCTTTTATTCTGTCTGTGGTTTTCCATTGCATTTTTATGTGAAAGTAAATATGAGAGAGGTTCAAGTCAAACCTGGACTTGTTATGAAAATAAAGATGTAAAATCGACTGACTTTAACAGACGACTTCTGCACGGTATGGTGATGAGTAATGGTCATGGTAAAATATTAGGATGTTGCTAAAGAAGGCCATCTCTCTTGATGCCTTCTAAAGAAGGCCATCTCTCTTGATGCCTTGATGCCCCCTGCATACATTCCCATCAGCATTTAACCAGAGGGACACTTGAACTATGACAATCAACAGATAACTTGTCATCAACTTGAGGAAGTAATATCTGTCTCTGGGAACTGTCCACACAAATCGACTTTTTAATTGATTACTACCACATCCCTGCACAGTCCTGACCTGGTTCAAAGTGATTTCCACATGTTTTGGCCATTAATGGAGTTCCTGGGAGGCCAGCGTTTCAGGCGTGAAGCAGGCAGTTTGATCACAGCAATACTCCAGCATACTCAAAGCACTATCTGAAACACTAGTTAAATGCTGGGATAAGTGTACTAGTATAGCAGGGGATTATATAGAGAAATAAAGGTACTTTTTCTTCTCATAACTGTGGTCTGTTATTCTTTACAATCAAAAGTCCTGGTTTGACTTGAACACCCCTCATATATATGGCTTGGATATGTAGGCTATTACAGCATTGTGGGTAGGCATAAAAACAGCTTTACATGCTGAGATGAATAAGTTCATGAAAGATGTAGTTCCACATGTACTAAACTGTCTTAACAGTATTAATCAATCATACTGTATAAATCTTTGGAAAACCTGGATCATTTAGTTTTGCTGTATAAGTGTGAAACAGACATTATTAAATTCTCCAAGTATATTTCTCATACTCTCCATACCTATCACATCAGGTCGTATGTCTCCAAGCCACACTTGCCTTGAGGATGGTTCCCACGTTACTGGCACATGTACAGGGGTTCCCGGCACCACCATCTCTGCCAAAGGTACTCCCCCAAACCCACCTGGCCACTGTGGTCTCAATCAGTCACCTGGCAGGCCGCTGCTGTACGACTTTGAGGGCAACAGACGCGAACGTCTCGAATACGGTACAAATAAAATCTGCCCTTGCTTGGGGCCCATCGACATGAACAAACATTTACAACCCTGAACCTGAAGTTGTCAGCACACTTTCCCAAGTGCTCACCATCACATCCACTTTGTCCATCAGTAATGTATTTTAAATGTATAACAGTAGGTTTTCATACCTTAAAGGTTTTCTAAAACATGATATGTATTGTTCTGTGAAGTAAACCTTCCTTTTTAGCTTTTTTTCCCCTCTAATCTTCTGTTTTTTTCCCTCTTTTGCCTTTAAAAAAAAAAATCAGGTTCATTTGGTCAGCACAACTCCTCGGGTGGTCCTGAAGTCACTGAGATAAAGTCTACAGTTGAAGAGACTCTTGAGGAACGTGTCCCCTCAGGTGATGATTGCACTTCCCAGTGCTCTGATACCGAGGTTGACCATGACCTCAATGGCCATGCCAGACGCAGACAATGCCGTCCTCGACCTGATGACACATACACCATCACTACGGAGACTGCCGATGACCCAGAGATGGAGAATGACTTTACGATGGATGGCACCAGCAAGTGCCTATCCTCTACAGCCCCGATAGGGAATGATGCAGAGACCCCACTATCAGATGAGGAGTTAGATAAGGAATTTGAGATTGACTTCATGAACCAGGAGACCTTTGATCTGGATTGTAAGGAAGAAGAAGGCTCATCCTATGTAGAGTTTCCCAGCATTGAACCCACAGATCCGTCCTCTCTCTCTGTCCATGCATTCTCCAGTCAGTCAGAACCCAGGAATGAGTCTTGCGACTTGCCTCCGAATCAACATGTTGCTGCTGCATCAAACGACACAACCTCTCCATCCTCTGACCCTGGCATTGCTGACATGAATGCCAAGCGCTATGCAGAGTCAGACCACCACAGTGATGACCTTAGCTCCCCTGGATCTGACTCTGATCTTGAAGGTGAGCTGGAGGCAGAGTTTGCCTGTGGTGGACCACTGGTTAGTAATATGATTTCATCGATCTCTGAGACAGAGCTTGACCTGACAAGTGAGTCCAGCAGTGGAAGGTCCTCACACCTCACAAACTCCATTGAGGAGGCAAGCTCCCCCACATCTGACCCTGAGCTGGATCATGAGCTTGATGTTGAGCAGGACAGTGGCATTGTGGGTCTGAAGACATCTCTTCTTTTAGGTCAACCTGAGCCCATTAAACAGGACCTTTCATTATATCTACAGCACAGTCCAGACATTCATCCTTTTGATGATGATCATGCCCTGATGGGACTTCAGAATGTGGATGAAGAGCAAGGGTTTGAGCATCAAGCTGATCCTGATGAGACTCTGCCTCCTGCAGTGCCCTGTGATGACAGTGCAACTCAGCAACTACTGCTGAAGATCGAACCAGATCATAGCCTGGAAAGCTTTAAACGATCTTTCTACCTTCCTGTTGAACCTAGACTCATCCCCTCAGTAGATGACTATGATGGAACCACTGAGGGAGACTCTGAATCGGAATCAGAGGATGAACTTAGTGAGAACTCTGACTCACCATGGCTCCTTAGTAATTTGGTCAACAAAATGATTTCAGAAGGGTCCTTTCCAATCCACTGTCCAGAGGATTGTCTCAGGCGCTCTGCCTCCATCTCTGACACAATCTCACCCTCATCTGACCTGGAGACTGAAGCATTCAATGAAAGTGAAGGTTACAGGACACAGACGCCAAAATATGAAGAAGACTCCCAGGAAGAGCTGTTGGTAGGCTCAGAAATGAGGACAGATGGAGAAAAAGAGGACAGAAGAGGCAGTTGTGGATCTGAAGAGGAGCAACAAAGCAAGGCTCTCGGCTCTTGTCTATACATGAGCAATCCTACACATGACACCGTAGTTCCTGTGTGCTTGGAGAGATATCACTCCAACAACACAATTCAGGACTGTACATCCCAGAGGTTACTGAAAAATCAACATGAAGAGGAAGAGCCAAATAATGACTTAATGATGGACAGGATGAAAGATCTGGATTCCCCCAGCCTGAGTGAGAGCATCATCAGTGACAAGGATGAGGGGCGAGAGACAAGAGTGGATCCACTAGCTCTGGAGAAAATGACAGAGGTTAAAAACAGTCTGACGCTTGACATCCCAACAGCACAGACTAATCGCTGCTTCAGCCTCACATACTCTACAGATAATGATGAAAATGAACAAGATGCATCACCTTTCCTAGAGGCCATTCACAATCCCCCCTCACCCTATGGAGACGACACTTACCTGGACAGTTCCCCACCTATTGACGAGAGTGTCCGAGAGTTGCGCAATACCTTTGAGCCAGCAGATGTCAGACCTGTCAATGACTCCCTGGCTTATGACTCAGTAAAATACACCTTGGTTGTGGATGAAAATACTACTCTTGAGCTGGTGAGTCTAAAGCGATGCACCTCTGTTCTGAGTGATGACAGTGATGGACTCTCCACGGTTTGTGACGAAGACGCTGCTGACGAGGATGAAGATATCTATGGGCAAAGCCAGACTGTAGGAGGAATGCGCCCTGATCTACTATTGAGCTCCTCTTCAGAAGAAGATTCTTCACCAGAGGCAGACCTACCTTTCTCCAAGAAATTTCTCAACGTGTTTGTTAATGGCACATCGCGATCCTCCAGTAAGTAAGAGTTAAGAGTTTTCTAATCTCTTAACCTGTAAATAAAATGTAATAAGATTAAAATGAGTATAGTGAAACGTATGTACATACATTGACCAGCCACAATATTAAAACCCAAAACGTTAAGCCCAGTATTGTGTAGGTTCTTCTTGTGCTGGAGCGCTGGCACCTCAGCGTATGACTTCACAAGACCTGTTGTGGCATCTGGCAATGGGATGGAAGAGGCAGATCCTTTGGGTGCTGTTGGTTGTAGGGTGGGGCCTACAAGGATCGGTACTTGGATTGATTGAAGTCGGATCAATAAACTTGAACTCTTTGCCTGCTAAGCCACATATGGGGCAGACTGTGACGCATTGGCTGTTTTAATAACTTTCTATCGTAGCCAACATTAGCTCTTTTCTGCAATTTGTGCTACCTTGGCTTTTCTGTGGGATCAAACCAAACAAGCTGGCCTTTTTGTTCCCTCATGTATAGCTGAGCATTAGGTGCACATGATCCGGTCGCCACTTTGCTGGTATATGATCGATAATCAACATTTTTTAATTCATCTCGCGGTGATGTCAGTGTCATGGCTGATTCGTGCGCATGTATTTTTGTAAATATTTTGTATTTTATTAAAATGAACTGTAGAATTGGCATACATATTTTCATTTCTCATTCAAAGTGATCGGAAATGTTTGGAAAAGGTTTTCTTATTTAATAATTTAAACAATGCCATTGACTTGCCGTACATATAAAGTATTCATGAGGTTCTTAGGAAAGAGTGCTTTGGAAGTAAACAATTAATGCACATTTTTATATGATGATATGTTGAGAAGATGTTTACGTCTACATTTCGGTCTCTTCTGCTTTGTGTTTTAGGTACAGAATCATTCGGGTTGTTCTCTTGCTCAATAAATGGAGAGGAGAGAGACCAGACCCACAGAGCAGTGTTCAGGTAAATAAAAGATGTCATTTACATTTACATTAGGAGAGCAATAGACAGGTACTCTCATACAGGGTGTCTTCCATTTATTTCCTTATACATCTGAGCAGTTGATAGTTAAGGGCTTTGACTAAGGGTTCTTCAAGGCCGCTTAATGATGCTGGAGTTCGAACTGTGACCTTTTGATCAAGAATCTAACTTCTTAACCATTGACAATGTTTGCATGTCATCAGACACTCTGTATTTTTACAGGTTTATCCCACGTCATGCAGATGAACTTGAACTGGACGTCGATGACCCGCTTTTTGTGGAGGAAGAGGAGGATGATTACTGGTACCGTGGCTACAACATGCGCACAGGGGCTCGGGGGATCTTCCCTGCCTATTATGCTCACGAGGTCATCGGCCAAACCAAAGACCTGATGGGTAAGATCCTAGACTAGTCTGTGTTAAAAACTGCTTTAAAAATCGACATCGTTTTGCTGCAAGTGCTGGTTCTTGCTACTACACAATGAGGTACTGGTTCTCAAATGTTTTCATAGCAATGAAGAGAAACCCAGCATGGATGGAGAGTTTCACTGTGCAGTTTTTGGGTTCAGTTGAAGTGCCTTACCACCAAGGCAATGGTATCCTCTGTGCTGCAATGCAGAAGGTAAAAAAAAAGGTTTTCAGCACAAGGAATATCGCAGTCACAGATAAATGATCAGCGGTAAAGCATCCACTGTTATGTTTGTCTGTCTGTCTGTCTTTGCCTCGTAGATCGCCATGGCGAGGAAGAGGACAGTGCATCTCCGTCCTCCATCTTTGTGTGAGCTGGAAATTAGCCTACAGGGGGTGAAGTTGATCATGAGTCTGGAGGATGAGTATGACCTCTCTGAGGAGGTACGAAAGAGAGAGATAATAGAAGGAGGGATGGAAAAGAGAATAGAGTTTGTGACTTCTTGTATATTAGATTGATAGACAAACCTTATTTAGGGTGAGATAATGGTCATTCTTTTCTTCCAGTTTGACAGATGTAGTCACTTCTTCCAGATGAAAAACATCTCTTTCTGTGGATGCCACCCAAAAAACAACTGGTAGAAACACTCTGTCATCACTCTATGGTTGAATACAATATATAAATGAAGTCTTGTTCACCATTCAAGCTCTTTTTTGTCTCTGTTTTGCAGCTACTTCGGCTTCATTACCAAGCACCCAGTCCTGAACAGGTTTGCGTGCCATGTCTTTGTCTCTCAGGAGTCCATGCGGCCTGTGGCTGAGTGTGTGGGGTGAGCTGATTATTCTTGTACTATTATAGTCTTAAATGAAAAACACCTTAAAACAAGGACCTTGAAGATTAGTTTAGGAGGAAGGACAATGCCATGTAGAAAGAAAGTTGGAGAGTTAGGGAAGGATGAAGGAGGGAGGATTGGAGCGCTGGATGAGATGATGCTAATGATGATGTGTTTCCATCAATGACCCATCAAGCACACACTGCAGCATGAATAATTGAACATTCCTCACATCATCCTGAAGATAGAGAACAGACACGGGAGAAGAGTTATCACCCCTCATCAGTGTGAGAGACCCATCCTCGTCAAAATTAATATGACCTCATTAACACAGTCATAAATTACTCATAAAGAGAGAGAGAGAGAGAGAGAGAGAGAGAGGGAGAAGAGAGGGAGGAGGGAAGAAGGAGAAGAAGAACCGCTGGTCATTTGTCATGTAGACTAGGCGAAGTTTTCTGAAAAGTCCAAAAGGACATTGTCTAAGAATGACTAGTCTGTTTTTGCAGTTGAATGCAGTGCTAAGAAATATTTTTTGGTTTAAATATCTAAAGGAGTTTCAATGATTGCAAATAGATTTAGTGTTTTTAATTATTTAAAAAAAAAACACTTTTACATTAGAAGTTTAACACTCTAAATCAGGGATTTTTTAACTTTTTGGGAGCAAAAATTCCTAGCAGACAAATCTACCCGTGAGCAACTAACATGACTTAATTGTGACAACAGGAGACAACTTTTTGATTATTTCATGGAAATAAATAAAATCACTCTGTATTGTGCCAGTTGGCATAGTGCCTAGCACTTTTGCCTTGCATCTCCAACGTCGAGGGTTCAGTTCACACCTCATGTCTGTATTGAAGGAGTTCACATGTTCTCCTTATGCTTGGGGAGTTTTCTCTGGGTACTCCAGGTTCCTCCCACAGTGTGTGCACCCTGTGATGGATTGGCACCTTGTCCAGGCCCAGTACCCAGCCTTATGCCCTAAGTCTCCTGAGATAGAAGAAGATAAACATGGCATTGTGTCTGGGCAGCATTGCGTGCTCGAATCCACTTGAAGTTTGGTCTCGGGCACAGTACTGTGTACTGGGGCATGACTTAAATTAAATATTTAAGCCAAGTGTACCTTCAGACAGAAGAAAAAAGTGGGTCACTGTTTAGAATGTGACATTTGATTTGTCTGCGCTGATCTTATCCTCTGACCTACACAACCATAGGCGATGGCATAGAGAGGCCAGCGAGAGGGGCGCTTTTGTAATATTTACCTGGAATGCCTGCATATCATGAACTTACTGGTACTTAGTGGTAGATGTGTTTATTGCCAGTTTACAAACCAGCTACAGTAGGTGCACACTGCCATCTGCTGCGTTGGATATTGTAAATACACAAATGTACAAAACAACAACAACAATAATAATAATAATAATGATGATGTGAACACTGGCCAGCAGGGGTGTGGGGACAAGCGAGCACCTGTTTCTAGTCTAAGACACAGGAGTTATTGTCTCTAGGCTCTGGTCTAATGAGCTGAATCATTTACTATAATTTAAAAATTGTTAAGGAATCCAAGATGTTTAATGACAGAGACACTAAACCATACTGTTTTTTTCCCACCAGATGTTTAATTATTTTACTCTAGTATTAATAAGCGCTTATCTCATTCAGCTGAAATACTTTCCTGAGCCCAAGGTATTGACCAGTTGAACGCTGCTCTAAATAATTAATTTTATACAGTATAAAAAACGTTTAGAGGACTTCTCTAAATATATATTTTATTGTTCTTAGTTTTATTGTAAATGGTTAAAAAATATTCATGCATTTACATGTAATGGTCCATAGACAAATTAGAATCTATATTTTTGTCCAAGCTATTAGTATTTGTCTTAATTATTATTGTGTATGTGTGTGTGTGTGTGTGTGTGTGCAGACGTGCGTTTCAGGAGTATTATCAGGAGCATCTTGAGTACGCCTGTCCCACTGAGGATATCTACCTGGAGTAGAGGAAGAAGAAGGAAAAAAAAAAAAAAAGGTTACCATGGTAACCTCTGCCCAACAACAGAAGTGTGTTCCTGGCTTTGGCCACTTGGGGGCTCCTTATGGCCTTTAAAGGGTTTAACATATGCCTTGAGTTCCTTTCTTTTTTTTTTTCTTCCCCCCACATGAACTGGCCTAGACATGTAGGTTCAAACTTGTTGATGCATCCATTTGTTTCACTATAGTTTTTTCCCCCTTCTTCAATTTATTCTCATTTCTAAAACAGATTGCTTGTTTAATTTTGTATGAATTAGTACCTAGGATTGTGGCTCGGTCGAGATACTTTGACTTTCACCTGGTTTAGAAAATGCCAAAACTACGACTTCACACATTTTAATGCATGGCTTTGAGGGTTATGCTCACAGGCAGATATACACACAGGAAATACTTATGTTTGAAATTCATTTCGAAGGATGGGTTTCGTTTGTAAATATGTACTCGTTTGATTATTCCGAAATACGCTGAACGAGGTTTGTACTGAAATGGACATCGGGACAGGTGTTGGATTAGTGATATAATGATGCTCTGCTCGCTGTAGTTAAAGGTTATTTGTGCATTCTTATTATACCATCCTGTAAATACTGTATATTTAGTAACCAGTAGGTGACTACTCTGGACGTTCGTTACATCACTGTATGTACGTAGCACCTCCATCAGCAAATGGAAGAATGAAGCGGTTTCGCTGGTGGCCAGGAGGGCATGTTTGTTAGCCTGAGAATGGAGAGCCAGGTAGCATTGGCCATGCACGGTCCTGTAAATTCCTAACCTCTTACCAAATTACTCAAGCTCAGCTATAGCTTCCTGTTCCCAATGACTCTCTTTTCGTGACTCTTTGTTGGCCATCTCGTGTAAATCTTCAGACTGTGCTTTAGTGCTTTGTGATTCTAAGTCTCTTTAGTCACTCTCTTCGTTCATTGAAGGCTAACAGGTTAACGTATAGCCAGCCACTGGCACGCTGCAATCAGACAGATTACTTAGCAAATAGACGAAATTACCAGATTACTTAGGACAAGGCCATTCTAAATAAGGATATTAAAGATACAGTAGTGTTAAACAACAAATAAACTGTTACATGAAAATCTTTCCAGTAAAACAAACATGCAGTTTTTAGGAGGGTAATAACAATAAAACCATTGCCATCTAAAAGTACCATTGTATAAATATTTTTCATACATTTTTTTCCTATATGTCCTTTTCGGTACTATGTAGAAGTCTTTAACCACCCCTCATTTTTGCATATTTTGATTCCCAAGATTCCCACTTCCTGAAGGACGTTGTTCACTCTTTTCTTTATTAAGCCACACAGTAACCTATGTATCATACACATAAAACAAACAAACAAACAAAAATAATCCGGTGCAGACGATCAGGTCGGTGATTAGTATACTGGTGATGCTGAATGCTAAATGGTTGATACAGATGAGAGGGGAAATGAGGTCGCTGCTGAAGTCGTTACATAAACAAACAATTTTTATATTGCATCTTTAGGCACTTTGCAGTCTGTCACAGTAAAACATTCATTCTCATTTCTCTAATCTACACTATAGTGTTAAACGTGTTTGTCCAGACAGGCAATGACATTATATTCAAATGCATATATATTTTAATGTGGTGCCGGTCCCCCTTTTGCAGCTATAACAGCTTCCACTTTTCCTGTAAGGCTGCCCACAGGATTTTGCAGTGTTTCTATGGGAATTCGTGTTCATTCATTCTGTAGAGCATTTATGAGGTCAGGTACTGATGTTGGACGAGAAGGCCCAGCTCGCAATCTCCATTCTAGTTCATCCCAAAGGTGCTCGATTGGGTTGAGGTCAAGTTCTTCCACACCGAACTCATTAAACCATGTCTTTATAGTCCTTGCTTTGTGCACTAGGGAACAGTCCTGTTGGAAAAGAAAAGGACCTTCGCCAAACTGTTAGCATTGTCCAAGATGTCTTGGTATACTGAAGCATTAAGATTGCCCTTCACTGGGGATAAGGGGCATGATTGATTGAAACACCTGAATCCAATAATTCAGAGGTTTGGCCAAATACGTTTATCCATATAGTGTATGTAATTTAATTTAATTTAAAAAAGAAAAAAAAAATTGGGGTGGCTCAAGACTTTTGCACAGTTCTGTACTCTTGTCATGAACCTCATAGTCATGAAGTGAAATGATTGTATGGTGATAGTCAAAGGTTTTTGAGAAACTTTATAATTTTTGCGTACCCAAGCAATCGGCTGATTGAAATACTAACAATTTTGAAAAATTGGACAATCTACAGGACGTAAAGAAGAAAAACTTGGATTGTCATCTTGTAGTTTATTGGAAAGAATGTAGATATTATTGTAAAAGCCAGACATTATCCTAGCGGGCATATATTTTTATGGTTACAGCGGATACACTTTAAATTATAGACTAAATTTGCTTGCATGTATTTAGCTCTAGTGTTTGAAATAATTTGTCTAGAAGTTTCTATACTATTAAAAGGAACACAACCACGGAAATATTATGGCACTGATTGGAAATGCAGTTTAATCTTTCTGCTTTAGTACCAGACACAATGAAAATGATTTTATTTTCTCCTTTGTAGCTCTTTCCTTAACCTTTATAGCTTCATGGCTAGACACAGTAGAGAGCCCTCTCCTGGCTGTCCTTATGTACGATTGGACTTACGGTACCATATGAATTAATTGTACGAACCAGGGAAAGCAATGAAATGGTAATAGAAGGGTTAATGGTTGGATATTGTACACCTTATACTGTACATTCTCACCTTTAATTCTCTCCTTCGTTAGAGTTTTCTTATTATCTGCCACAATGAATTGAACGGCATAGACATGAAATGAAAAAAAAAAAAGAAATAAAAGAAATTGTGATTAAAAGAACTAATAGGCCTACAATTAGATAAAAAATTTAGATTCTCTGTGTGCAGATATCATTAGTAACAAGGGCCGTGATTCTTGGCTCCTGCAGTAGGCTGGTTGTCATCCCGGTGTCAATAGGGTCTAGCATCATAGCAGTGTAACTTCTAGACTTGTCCTAATTGCAGTGATAGATGAACTCACTGCATACCACACACACACACCTATGACCGTTTACCAGCGGCCTGCGATCTGATGCCATCGTCCCTCGTCCGTTTGTGCTGATGCCACATGTAGGAAAGAGCTGCAGGCTTACGACTATAAATGTGATCATTTGGTGTCCGTTAGATCGCTGTAAATATTCTAGTTGAGATGATCATACTGTGTCCTTTCTATTGAGTGTTACTGAACTAAATCTGTAAATTTAAAATGAACAATAGCGCTGACAACGATAACCTTATCACCTATCAAGTAACAGGGGTTCAAAACTTTCAGCCGATTTCTTTTAGCGTTTGATCTTTCAGTTCCGCTGCTTCACACTGCTGTATATTTGTGGTTGAACGTTGTCACACCGTGCTGCATAACAGACGCCTGTCAATCAGCCGTGTACGTCTTTCATTCAAAAACCCACGTTTCTATGCTAACGCTAGCAGTATCAGCCCAAGCGTTTGGTCTGACTTCTCACAGAGGTTAGCAGAGACAGATCAGGACACTCATCAGGACTCGACTGTTTTTCATCAAGATGTTAGTTCACATTCATGTTTGTCCGGAAAAGTAAGTGAATTTTTGAATGTTTTGTCTACATTTAAGCATTTTACAAATCATCCACCGGCCATCAAACCCCCCTTTATTTATCGAAGCAGAGCAACTTCTGGAGTATGTAAGCTTGGATAGCTGAATGACAACAATAACTGCAAATCTTTTGGACTGTAATTCCATAGTGCAGACCTTTACTGTATATCAAGATGAACAGCAACAGTATGACATACTAGCTATCTTGTATCTTTAAAAATTAAACTTGTAAAAATCTAAATGGAAAAAAAAAAAATTCCCTGCCTTGTCATGGATTTGGTCTTAAGAATAAAACACTATATGCTTGATGTCATCACTGTTTTTGTGTCTTTTTGTCAGTGTGTATGGACAGTGTGAAGATCAGATATAATTATGTGAATATGTGATACCATATATTTTTTAACAACCTGGCAACAAAATAACACAGACCAAAATGTTTTGAATGTAAAAACATGTTTTTCCACATTTTTTAATTTTCAGAATATTAATTCATACACACTTTTTAAAGACAGTAGAGTCTGATTTTAATTGACTTCAGTGCAAAGTATAAAAATGACAAACCTAAAAAAAAAAGAAAAAAAAAGGATGCCCCTTTTAGATTTTATCAGATTACTGTCTGACTTAGATTAAACAAATTTTATTTATATATACACAAAATGCAGTTTTTAAATAATGATTGAATTTATTAAGGGATAAAAAAGCTGCACAAACCCACCTGGCCTGATGTGAAAAAGTTGTCACATCTGGTGTAAAACTAACAGTGTTTCATAAAAAGAACATCATACAGTACCAGCAGTCATACATACAGTAGTGGTGGTTGTATGATGATCTGGGGACCAACGTCGCCATAATTGCTGCAATCATGAATTCTCTGCCAAAAAATCCTGAAGGAGAACGTCAAGCCATCAGTTTGTGACCTCACAGCTGTTATGCAGCTGGACAATAATCCAGATCACATCTGCAAGTCCACCTCTGAATGGCTCAAAAAAAAATTAAGGTTTCGAAGTGGCCTAGTCAAAGTCCTGGGTTAAAGAAGAGTGGGGCAACATTTCTCCATAGCGATGAAAACAACTTACTGCCAGTTATCGCAAACACTTGATTGCAGTTGTTGCTGCCATGGCTGGGACAACCAATTATTAGGTTTAGGGGCAATTACTTTTTCACATAGGACCTGGGAGGTTTTGGAAAGCTTTTTCCCTTAAAAAATGAAATAATCATTTAAAAAACTGCATTTTGTATTTACTTCCGTTATCTTTATGAAATATTAACATTTGTTTGATTTGTCATTTAAGTATGACAAAGATGCAAATAATAATAATAATAAAAATAAAAAAAAACGGCAAATACTTTTTTTACAGCATTGTAAATCAGCACTGTAAACCGTAAATCACACGAAAGCAACATGAGACAATAAAAATTAAGGCTCTTCTTCCATGGTTGCTGTTTTACTGATAAAATAATACTCACAAGAAAATATGCTTATGATTTTATCATTAGCAAAATTCCACAATAGACGAATAATGTATCCATGATTCTTATAATTAATTTTAATACATTCAAATGAATAGGAATCAGATTACTGCGAGCTGAGAAGACCATAACAGAGCAGCGTCTCTGATATGAAATAAATCAGTCCCAGTGTTAGACTATAACTAATTTAAGGGGAATTTAAATGCATGTGTATTAATGATTATACACATTTTACACAGTTTCAAATGCACTTGATTTTAATGCATTTTTTGTCTCTGGCCTGTTTTTCCCTTTAAAAAATGATAGGATGTTTATTAAAAGACTGGTCGGTGTGTAGTCCCACAGTGGCAGCATTCTGGTTTGGGAGAGCACTGAGGATTACAGCAGGGCTCCAGATTACGATCAGTTCCTTTTCCAATCTCACTTTCTCCAAATTGCATGGAGGACTCAAACTCGTCCTTGAGCTGACTGATATTCTGCAACACACTGACCAGCTCGGGATGATCCTTCACACTCAGGCTGTAGTGTTCAGATGGATCAGACTCCAGGTCATACAGCAGAGGTGGGTCGTGATACTTCAGGAGAGAGATTATCTGACAGTCCTTATCCGGGTTTGGGTCACTGTGCGTCGATCCTAGGACAGTAAAAAAGGGTAAGTTGTTCTGGATGCACAGAGTGGACAATGATTAGCTACAACACTAACACCACCGCTAGGTTAATTAAATAACCGATTGTCAATTATATACCAGCAAACTGGTGAGAGGATCATGGGCTCTCAAGACTCATCTATGCCCAAAGGCTGGGCTGATCCCACAGAAAAGCCAATGAAATATAAGAACACCCAGTGCATCATAGCCGAAGAGGTATGGGGCCCAAAAGGCAAACCTTTCCAGCCTCCAAACTCAAGCATCTGTGTGATGCACCAACTAAACAATCCATGAAGATTCATGGAGGTCCCATCCCCACCCACAGCACCTAAAGGATCCTCCAAAAGCCCTGCAGAAACATGCCGTTAGATGCCAGAGCTGCCCCAATGGCACAGGGAACGTAAGACCTATGTTGTTTTAATGTTAATAGTTTTTGAGTTATGGCTGATTGGTGCATATGGCAGTTTAAACTCTTCATAAAGACATTTAACTGTTTGTGAACAGAATTCTGCACAAAGTAGATCCAAGCCAGAACTCACCCCTGGTGTAATAATGAGCTTTATACTTTCCCATTCTGACAGCAAACACTCCATACTTCTCACTGGGGTCGACTGGGTAGTAAAACATAGCCTTTCTTTGACCCTGGAACCCAAAGCAGAGTAAAGTCAAAGAATAAACACAACCTTATGAAAGTGATTCATTTTTAGAGAACAGGGCACAGCCTTATAGAGTCATGCTTCCTTACTGCTCCATGGTTGAACAATATATCAATCATGTCAACGCCATCCAGCTGAACGTCGGGTAATGGCGCTCCAGCCAATCTGGCAAAGGTAGGCAGGATATCCAGGGTACTGGACAGACTGTGCGTGACACCTAGGAAAGTAGATTTTATTTAAAATGAGTCAATTTAACCTGAAACCAATTAAGGTCATGCAAGTGTATTGTAGATGCAGAATAAAACAATGACAGGAAAACAGGTAACAGGGTGGCATCATATTATTATCACGATGAAGCAGATTCTTCTTTATGAGCGTATTATTCCATTTATAGTACGGCAATGTCGCAACAATTATACTTTTTTATTTATGAATATTCTAATTATTTATAGTTACATGTAATGTGAAACAAGTTAGCTGCTGTGATCAGTTATGTAAGAGCAGCTATAAACAGTTCTTTCCCACCAGTCCCACCAGTTGTAATGTCTAAAACTGTAAAGCACAGCAACCCCAAACTACAGACTTTCCAGTGGTGAAAAACTTAAACTTGTCAATAGACTAATTCCCTAAATCTTAAATAAGGCTACAGCCCCATTGTTCAATTCAGATTTTTTTTAATCAGATTGGATTTGCATGTCATTACGGATTACATTCATAACCTGGCATTGGTATCTCAGTGGTAGTTGTCTCGTCTGCCATGTGGAAGGCCTGGGTTCGATTCGCAGCCCCAAGTGCCCAAACCCTAGTCATTGGATGCAGTCCCGCTCCCAATCCCGGATCAATGGGAAGGTCACATTAGGAAGGATGTCTGGCGTAAAACCTGTGCCAAGCTTGTATGTGCGGACCGGAACACATCATGAGTGGGTGTGACCGTTCATTTATTTCAAACAATGGCTGCTAATTCAGTAAAAATATAGCATTCAAGAGATTTTGTTCTGGAGGACGGAAAACAGTTAGTCGGCTGTTTTTGTTGAGGCCCAGGAGACAGAAGAAAGCCAGTTGCTGTACCTTATTTTAGCTGTTTTAGCAGTTTATTGCTAGCACTGCTACAGCATTAAATCCTGGTACTGTCTGACGTGACCCCTCACATGCGCAAAGGCAAAAAGTTGCACGAGTTCTGATCTGCCCATTCTAAGCATTCTGTATATTTATATCAATATCAAAACAAATACAAGTGATTCAGTCTGTGAAATTAATCAGATCTGAGTAATATTGGGGTGTTAAAATTTTTTTAATTATTAAAAAATCGGAATTGAGTCACACAGGCTGGTAATGTGAACGTGTCTCTAAAGACAATTCCCCTTATGGACCTACAAAAACAATAATATCATTGTTAGATGATTAGAGCTTCTCCAAAGGGTGTGTGTATTAATGCTGTAGCTGAAAAATCCCTTAGAGCTGAGTAAAAAAAAAAAAAAAAAGGGGGGGGGGAGGGGTCTTCTACTTCATATGATGTCACATTAGGGGAAAAAATCTAATGAACTTGGAAAAATGACAGAAGGCAGAGAATATATTCCCCCTCACACTGTTGGTTTGGACAGGCCCTAAAAACACCACAAAGGGTCATTTTTGCATAATACGTTGAATTTAATATAAACCGTGATTACTCTCACAACTGTGGTTATAGAAACATTTAACAATTTAACAATTAAAATTAAAAATTTATCTCCCAGTATAGTGACACTTTCAGATCACTGTACCTGGTTTGATGACTCCAGACCAGTACGCAATAGCAGGTTCTCTCATTCCTCCTTCATATGTAGTGCCCTTACCACACTTCAACAGCCCAGCATTTCCTCCACGAGACATTCGCATAAGCTCTGGCCTGAAAATATGACATGACATAAAAAAATAAAATAAAAACTTAGACTACATGTACTCGTTTTTTTTTTCCTCCCTCAAAAATGACATGCGCACACCCACAAACACAAACGCGCTCACCCGTTGTCAGCTGTAAAGAAGACGAGTGTGTTGTTAAGGACGCCTGTTTCCTTCAGAGTGTGCAGGATGTTCCCTACGGTGGAGTCGAACTCCAGCAGGGCATCTCCGAACGGCCCCCTGAGCGTTCGGCCTACAGATTTCCACCCTGCAAACTGTGGGTAGTGGGTGTGCTATATGGGCCCACAGCAAGACGGAGAAGAGACAGAGAAAAAAAGAACGATAAGAAAATATGGAGGCAATAAACTTAACTTTTCTCAAGGGTGAAAATCAATGTGAAGTTATTGCATTTTCGATATCACTTTATAAGTGCAATCAGTAAGACTGAAATAGTATTACTATACTGCATTGCATTACTGTTCGTTTTTTTGGGGGGGCATTTTGGTTGGCACATTGGAAAACCGAAATCGGAGTACCCGGATGAAAACCCACCTAGCAAAAGGAGAACATGCAAACCCCATGCACACAGACCCAAGATGGGAATCGAACCCCGACCCTGGAGGTGCAAGGTGGCGGTCATAACGACTACGCCACTGTTCCGCTGCATTACTGCTTAGCGACTACTATAAAGTCATATAGTTATGTGAGTTTTATGTTGCAAAAAAATGAAGTCAGCTGACGACCTAAAAGTACCAAAAGACCAGATAATCACATCTATGGAGTTTTTCTTCCCTGACTGCATAAGCATATTCAAGAACTCAAATAGGAAAGCATGGTTCTGCGAGCATGAGGAATCATTTTCCACATGAACTGGCCACCGCAGAGTCCTGATCTTAACTCTATTGAAAGTCTTTAGGATTTACTGGTTTGACTCTTGCAACTCTAGATGGAAATAAATCTTATGCCGTTGTGTATGGGTGATGAAACTATGCCAGGGAGATTGGGAATTCTTATCACAGCTAAAGACAAAATATTAGTGTGTGTGAGATTTTTTGTTGACGATGGTAAAAGTGTAGGCTTCGATGAAACTGGCGTAAATAATTAACCTAGCTCACAGTGAAGCTTAATGGATGTTGTTTGACAATTGCACATGTGATATTTACATATCAACAGCAACAATGTAAAAAGAATAACAGAGCCAATTCAACATGGAAATGTGTTCACTAGCAAGGCAAATCACATCACCCTCCAAATTGAAACCTGAGCGATTCGGCGATAATATAAAAAGAGCTTGAATGTAGCTCTCAGCTTGTTCTGGTGGTTGCAATGGTTTGTCTCCTGACTTACATGAGAAGGATAATAGAGAAAAAACGGTTGACTTTTCTGAGCCGAGCTGCGGATGAACTCCGTGGCAAAAGTACTGTAGCTGTCTTCCAAGTTAACAAAATCTACAGGCTGCTGTGTGATGGTTTCCCCATTCATCAGAGGCACGGTTACTGTACCGACATCACAGGAGCCATAGCACTTCACATCCGGAGGGAAGCAGGTCAGGTTGTGACAAGGACCCTGGATAACAAAAAGGAGGAAAGAACTGGGTCTGGTATAAATTAAAATGCACAATATGACCACTTCAGTCAAAATGGTTAAAGAAATGAAGCAAGTACTAATACTGGCCACAGTCCCAGATATGTTACCATGTCATGAGAGTACGGGATGCCAAGATAGTGGTCAAAGCCTTGTCGCGTAGGCAGGTAAGTACCGTTGGCACCGTAGCCCAGATGCCATTTCCCCATCATGGCTGTGGCATAGCCTAAAGGCTTCAATACTTCTGCGATGGTGGTCTCGTTGAGTGGAAGCCCACCTTTTGAACCTGGGTACAGAACACCTGGGTAGATGCCAGAGCGTGTCTGATAACGACCCGTCAGCAAAGATGCTCTGTTAAATAAGAACAAAGCTTCGTTCAATGCCATGATTTGATAGATTACTTAGAAACAAAATGTGATTGCGATTTAAACAGTGATATGTAACTATTAAATGCACCATTTTGTTTTTAAATGTATTTATCTACTGTACGCTTACAGTAAATAATGGCACAAATGATCTTATTAGAAAGATGTTTGCCAATATTTATTTATGACCTCAAATGTTTAAAATTCTAGAAGCATATAACCTGTAAAAATAGTTGTTTAAATTGTTTTTGGTAAAAGCTTAACAAGCAACAAAATCTGTAGTGTCCGTAACCATGTCGAATTCATGTTGCAACATATTAACAATTTTGCATTTTAGAATAATACACTTTTTCGGGTTTACGTGAAATCTAATTTCTGAATTAAAATTAAGATCTTTAAATGATTTGAATTTAGAAAAGTTACAGACACTACATACTGTACATATAGTAAAAAGGCATGGAACTGTATTTATCTTTTTATCTGATAAAAATATAAATGTGTATCATTATTTACAAAAACAATGCAGCATGGATCGTGAGACAAGAAGCATTAAGTGTTATTTAAAAAATGGTGTTATATGAGTCTATCTGAAAAAATTACATTTTACACCTACTGTAGGTGAAACACTTTTTAGCACCAATACCATGTTTTAGCCGCGCGCGCACATGATATGGTCAAAAGTATTTGCCTTTGATACGTTTGAAGTTCAGCTACTTTAAGAAACACACACATCAGACTCAATGTTTTCTGAGCATGTTTGATCACAGGAAGCTAAAAATACCCAGAGTTTGGTGTGAGACACACACCTGGACGGGCTGCACACCGGGCTGGTGGCGTAGAAGTCGGTGAATCGGAGCCCGTGAGCCGCCAGTCGGTCCAGGTTCGGTGTGAGTGATGTGGGATGACCCGCGAACCCCAGATCTCCAAATCCCAAATCATCCGCAAACAGCAGCACGAAGTTGGGCAGAGCTGCAGCCTTGCACAGAGAGATCAGCGCGAATCCCACAAACACACTCACACACTCCATCATCATCATCATTACCCGCTGACCCGAATGCAGCCGCATGTTTAATCTATCACACACGGCAACCCTTCATCACTACACAGGCACAAAACCGCACTAAAGTCCTCAATTATTTAGTGCTTAAAGAAAAGCTCCACCAGCACAAAGTCATGTGTGCGGTCATGTGAGAGTCATGTGATCAGCTTCACCGAATACGTCACTGCAAAGGCTCATGGGAATTGATGTTCTTGTCGCTTCCTTGTTTTCTGCCTACGGTAAAAAACTAAATCTCGAAACAGTGAAACAAAGAGAAGCAAAATGAATAAATAGAATATAAAACCTTTTCTCAGATATGGCCCATATTTTAAATCTAGTTTCTGTGTATGTGTGTGTTTAAAGCATACTTTGAGTTTACACATTATTTGTAAAATAACTGCTTAGGCTAAGTTCATGGTTTAGTCGTTAGCACAGTGGCCTCGCACCTCCAGGGTCAGCTTTCAATTCCCGCCAGAAGTAATAAATAATGGGATGGGATGGGAAGTTTAATTAATTTTTGTGACTCGGTTCTTTAAATCTCATTCATCAAAATGACCTAATCTTGGTTTTTGAGTCATTTCGTTCTTGTGATAAGAAATAAAATAAAATGTTGCATTTTCAATAAAAAGACTCCCAACACGGCTTACACAAAATTCGTGTATTTTGCACAAAAATACACAAACTTTGGCTAAACTTCGAGTAATAAAAATATTACAATGCAGCTAAGGACATATTATAATGAACAGGATGAGTAGCTCACCATCATATCTTCCAGTCTGAGTCGTTCGTTCTTTTGAATCTATTGCACCGCATAGCATCTATGGGAGTCACGTGACCAAATAACGAACAACTCAGGACTCTTTTGAGACTTATTGAGAAAGTATCGTTCAATTCGCTTTCCTGTGTACTGCATTGCATAGCGTCTATGGGAGTCACGTGACAAAAGAACGTTTCCTGTATATAACCTACGGGGGTTTTGCAATGATTTGCGCATTTCCACCCAGTAGAAAATGAACAAATCATTCTCCAAGACTACTCGTTCTTCTGAGTCACATTAAAGATTCATTCAAAAAGAACGAATCGTTCATGAACGACTCATCACTAGTTCTTCCTGTGCTTAATGTTTTTCTGCTGGGTACTCCGGTTTTCTCCCACAGTCCAAAGATTTGCAGATTAGGCTAACTGGCTAACCTGTAGTGTGTGAATAAGTGCATATGAATGTGTTTGTGTTTTGAGATGAATTGGCACTCTGTCGACCTCGTGCCCTAAGTCTCCTGGAATAAAACCTCCCCCCATGCCCCTGCAGGATGAAGCGATATAGATGATAAGTGAGTGAGTAACCCCTTTATGGTTCATGGTGGATTAGTGGTTAGTACTATGGACCTCTAGGCTTGTGGTTTGATTCCTGCCTCTGGTCTGTGTGCAGAGTTTGCATTTTCTCCCCATGCTTGGTGGCTTTTCTCCAGGTACTCCAGTTTCCTCCAACAGTCCAAAGACATACAGTTTAAAGTAATTTTAATTAAGTGTGTGAATAAAAATCAGGCATCAAGCTGGCAACCCGACCCTTTAAGTAGACGCCACAGAAATAGATATAAGGATATATCTCCAGAGTGGGGAGTATCCGTCCCCCGATGAGCCCCGATGAATGAATGACGGACCAAAAGACCAAAAAAATAAATAAAATACTGAAGACTATACATATTTCATAAACATATTTTACCATGTTTATCTATTTTTAGAGACAGAAAACTTTTTAACTGATGAACTTTCTACCAACAGGACCCATTAAATTTAAATTGATGTTACTTGTTTTTTAATGATACAGGTTAATGAGGTGGTGAATTGAACTCGTTCAATTTAAGTGCCCAGTCAAACAGGCCAGTGACTTTAACAACTCCAAAATCTAATGTTTTTATAATCAAAGCCACATTGCGATTTCCACCACTGTAGTTAAATTGAAAAGAGAACTCCTGTCTTGCTTCACGGACCCTTGGATGTACAGCCTATGGCAGAGACAGTGCTGTAAACAACATTAACAGCTGTTTGCTTCCTTATACATTAGGTTTCGATATTAGACATTTAGATTTGGACATTAGGTAAACTCTGTCACCTGCTCAGATGTAAAATGAGAAAGAAATGGAAGTTACTCTGGATACAGTAGAGGTGTCTGCAAAATGCTTTAATGTTAGATCATATACACACAGATCAGCCATGAAATTATCATCATAATCAGTTATTATATTTAGCAACAGTCCAGTTTCTTCTTCTTCTTCTTAAAGTTTAAAGATCAATTTATCAAAGCATGTATTTCATCTGCCTACTAACAGAGACATCTATGCATGCTACAGGCTGATGGAAAAGGTTGGTAGTACTGGGTGATATCTTTTGCCACTGTGGGTCACTGTTTCCTTGATGGTGCTGTAGTATAACTACAATGACGTCAGCCTGAATTCTGAGGATTCATATATATATATATATATATATATATATATATATATATATATATATATAGTGGTGTGGAAAACTATTTGCCCCCTTCCTGATTTCTTATTCTTTTGCATGTTTGTCACACAAAATGTTTCTGATCATCAAACACATTTAAGTATTAGTCAAAGATAACAAGTAAACACAAAATGCAGTTTTTAAAAGTGGTCTTTATTATTTAGGGAGAAAAAAAATCCAAACCTACATGGCCCTGTGTAAAAAAAGTAATTGCCCCCCGAACCTAATAACTGGTTGGGCCACCCTTAGCAGCAATAACTGCAATCAAGCATTTGCGATAACTTGCAACGAGTCTTTTACAGCGCTCTGGAGGAATTTTGGCCCACTCATCTTTGCAGAATTGTTGTAATTCAGCTTTATTTGAGGTCTCAATAGGATTCAGGTCAGGACTTTGACTAGGCCACTCCAAAGTCTTCATTTTGTTTTTCTTTAGCCATTCAGAGGTGGATTTGCTGGTGTGTTTTGGGTCATTGTCCTGCTGCAGCACCCAAGATCGCTTCAGCTTGAGTTGACGAACAGATGGCCAGACATTCTCCTTTAAGATTTTTTGGTAGACAGTAGAATTCATGGTTCCATCTATCACAGCAAGCCTTCCAGGTTCTGAAGCAGCAAAACAACCTCAGACCATCACACTACCACCACCAAATTTTACTGTTGGTATTACGTTCTTTTTCTGAAATGCTGTGTTACTTTTACGCCAGATGTAACGGGACACGCACCTTCCAAAAAGTTTAACTTTTGTCTCGTCAGTCCACAAGGTATTTTCCCAAAAGTCTTGGCAATCATTGAGATGTTTTTTAGCAAAGTTGAGACGAGCCTTAATGTTCTTTTTGCTTAAAAGTGGTTTGCGCCTTGGAAATCTGCCATGCAGGCCATTTTTGCCCAGTCTCTTTCTTATGGTGGAGTCATGAACACTGACCTTAATTGAGGCAAGTGAGGCCTGCAGTTCTTTAGATGTTGTCCTGGGGTCTTTTGTGGCCTCTCGGATGAGTTGTCTCTGCGCTCTTGGGGTAATTTTGGTCGGCCGGCCACTCCTGGGAAGGTTCACCACTGTTCTATGTTTTTGCTATTTGTGGATAATGGCTCTCACTGTGGTTCGCTGGAGTCCCAAAGCTTTAGAAATGGCTTTATAACCTTTACCAGACTGATAGATCTCAATTACTTTTGTTCTCATTTGTTCCTGAATTTCTTTGGATCTTGGCATGATGTCTAGCTTTTGAGGTGCTTTTGGTCTACTTCTCTGTGTCAGGTAGCTCCTATTTAAGTGATTTCTTGATTGAAACAGGTGTGGCAGTAATCAGGCCTGGGGGTGACTACAGAAATTTGAACTCAGGTGTGATAAACCACAGTTAAGTTATTTTTTAACAAGGGGGGCAATCACTTTTTCACACAGGGCCATGTAGATTTTGAGTTTTTTTTCTCCCTTAATAATGTAAACCTTCATTTAAAAACTGCATTTTGTGTTCAATTATGTTATCTTTAAATAATAGTTAACAGTTTTTGATGAGCAGAAACATTTAAGTGTGACAAACATGCAAAAGAATAAGAAATCAGGAAGGGGCAAATAGTTTTTCACACCACTGTATATACAGTACACACACACACACCTTTAGTAGATTCCCTGTCCCTCCTGCACAATTTTAGTGTGTTTAGAGCTCAAATGTGCAAAATTAAGTAAAGCTTGTAGACCTTCTTTGGCAACATAAAACGGATTTGTTTAACAGCATTCATTTGATTGATTGACCAACATGCAGTACAATGGGAGAGTCCAAGGAGCACAGTGCAGATTTGAGAATAAGGTCAAGTCAGGAATATCTCTAGTAACCATTTCGAGAAATCACATCTGCAGAATCCAAGATCAGTTTAAACTGATTGCATGTAAGTCCAAGTTATTGGGAGCATGGCCACTTTGTCAACAAGGTCTGGAAGAAGATAATCTTAGCTCAGAGAAAAGATAAACCTAGTAATCACTGAAGTATAAAACTGCCATGAACTGGAAGCTGCTGGAGCACCAGTGTCACTGTCTATAGCCAAGCATGTTTTACATTGCCATGGGCTGAAAGACATCCAAGTAATGGTTGCTCCAAAATCGACACCATCAAGAAAGTTTACAGAAGTCCACATGGACATAAGTCTTCTGGAGAAAAAAATCTGACCAGAGATATGTTTGAAGGAGTACAGTACCAGCTGTTAAACATGGTGGTGGAAGCATCATGCTTTGGGGCTGTTTTCATACTATTGGAAGCTTGTTGATAGACATCTTATAATAGGCGTTTAAAAATGATGCTGACATAATTTTGACCTGTTTTTGTTTTTTTGTCATTCTGCCCCAAAACAAAACCAGTAAAAATACATTGCCATGCCATTCCAGTTCATTTCAACTTCTGACCACAACGGAATATTTACCTCTTTAGCATTCAAGCACACCATTCAATACAGGAAGGGCTGTTAATTAGTTGAAGTGTGTTTGTCTGTCTGTGTGTGTGTGTGTGTGTGTGTGTGTGTGTAGGGATATCATTTAAATGTAGGCATGGACAGGAATTACAAAAGGTTCAAATATTATTCAAAAGGAGAAGAAGAAAATGAATACATATTACACTAACATATACTGTACACTGGCTGGCCAAAAAATACACACATTCTAATATTTCCTTTGACCACCTTTATGCTTTGATTACAAGGCATAGTGTGATGGCTAACACATAAGTAAAATAGGTTACTTATGATCACAGATTCCTGAAATATGGACATACAGTACCATCATGGAAAATGAACTCCACAGATGTGATAACCTGGTCATTCAGTACATTCAGGCCGTCAGCTGACTTCATTTTATTGCCATATAACATTGCTGAGTCTAGACCTGACCAGCTTATACAGTGTCTATTATGCATCATGGGTGCATTGTTTTATGCACTTCCCTAATCACTCTGACACGCCATCAGTCTGGTATTGGGTCAGTCTGTACTCGGGTCAATCTAGACATTTTTCCCCTATGCTCTGAAGCCTTTTTTCTGATTAATCTTACTATCAAGTGGTTTTCTTACGAGCACACAGCTGTTCAGCCCCAATCCTTTGAATTCTTATTGTGTGTAAATTGTACAAAATGCTTAGATTTTCATTGTTAAACATAGCTGTAACTTAACCAATGCCACCAAGCGTTAAAGTAATCTGCAATAATGCCCATTCATGATTTTTTTTCTCTCTGACAATTCTCTATCCTTCCATAGTAATAATGCATTGGAAAGTTTATGACTCAAGTTTCAGTAATTTTACTGAACCAGTGAAATTCTTTTCTAAACCCACTCCCAGCTTGTTATAAAGTGGGATCAAAAGCACCCCTTTTGCAGGCTTAATGGCCCAACAGTGGGTGTTTAAACCTCTGACCTTCTGTTTAGTAACCCAGAGCCTTACCCACTGAGCCGTCACAATCATTATAATATAATTATTGCTGGAGGGGATAAGTCCTTGCTTGCTGCTTTGATTATGAGTTTAATAAAACAGATTATTTAGATTTTCTGTTCTAGTTCAGGCAACAAGATTTATCCAGGTAATTCAAGGCACTAGGATGCTGATTGCCTCACAAATGTGGAATTTCTTCCTAATATCTGCATTTGGTTCATCTTTTTTTGGGAGCTTTTTCATTACATTTGGGAAACCTGTTCTTGAAACTGGAACAGAACAAAAATGGTGGTCCATGATGATTATGGTGGAATAGTTAAGCAGTGTGGTGCGTGTACTATTGCATAACATGTAACAAGCATGTTCACATGCTAATTAGGTTGAAACTTCTCCTTTTGCACCACAGGGACCAACATATACAGAGCTGTATCTTTAATCATATATTTTATTCACTTCTAAAATGCGAGGAGAGATTGTTGTGACTTCACTGACCTGCATTTCTTAATAAGTACTTTATTAAGTAGTGAGTGGAGTTAAAAAGTTTTATAAATCTTAAGTAAAAGTCCCACGTCTTTATTAATGTAATTAATGCAATACAGCACAAGCAGTCACTTACTTTCCACTGCAATTAAACAACTGTGAAAATGAATAACTCCCTGATTGAAGAGGGCATCTGCCAGTGTGGGGAAAAAGTTTGTGCATTACGGTGAGGATGAAGGCATAAACAGAAAAACACTCAGCATTTTACTGATATTCTAGTGGCTAGGGACTGCCGCAACTGCATGTTAATGTGTCGTCTATACCGATTTATCCTGTATAGAGGCCAATCCATCGCAGGACACACACACAAACACACTCTCATTCACACACACTACAGGCAATTTGAGAATGCTAATTAGCCTAACCTGTATGTCTCTGGGCTGTGGGAGGAAACCGGAGTACCCACTAAGCTGAAGCATGCAAACTCCATGCACACAGTCACGAGATGAGAATCAAACCCTGGCCCTAGAGGTGCAAGGTGACAGTGCTATCCACTCAGCCACCATGTCACTATGTTAATATGTTTTTTTTTTTAATGAAAAAGTGTCTTAACTAGGTGAATTTTTTATATAACACCATTTTTTCATAATACTTGATGCTTCTTATCTCCCGATCCATGCTTTGTTTTTTTTTTTTAAATATGCATACTCATTTATATTTTTATCAGGTAGAAAGAAAATTTGCCAAATACAATTTTATGCCCTATCTTTCATGCCCAATTTCATGCATCTTACTTTGCATGTAATGTGTCTATCTCATATATTAGTATTATTTTTTACTGAAATAAATTAACTTTAGTACAATATTCAAATTTTTCGAGTTTCATCTGTGTGTATATATGAGATAGACACATTACATGCACATTACATTCGAGGCTCAAATAGTCCCACTCTAATCAGCTAATTAAGCCATAACACCTGCAAAATGTTCCTAAACCTTCAAATGTTCTCTCAGTCTGGTTCAGTAGGAAGCACAATCATGGGAAAGACTGCTGACCTGACAGTTATGCAGAAAACCATTATAGACAACCTCCATAAGGAGGAAGAGCCTCAAAAGGTAATTGCAAAAGAAGTTGGATGTTCCCAAAGTGTTATATCAAAGCACATTAATAGGGAGAAGTGTGGAAGTAAAAGGTGTACAAGCAACAGGAATGACCGCAACCTGGAGAGGATTGCCAGAAAAAGGCCATTTAAAAGTGTTGGGGTTTTTACAAGGAGTGGACTGAGGCTGGAGTCAGTGCATCAAGAGCCACCACACACAGACGGATCCTTGTAATGGGCTTCAAATGTCTTATTCCTCTTGTCAAGCCACTCCTGAACAACAAACAACGTCAAAAGCGTCTTACCTGGTCTAAAAAAAAAAAGAACTGGTCTGTTGCTCAGTTTTTCAAAGTCCTCTTTTCAGATGAGAGCAACTTTTGCATCTCATTTGGAATGCCCAAATGATTCCAAATCAAAGACCAAGAGTCTGGAGGAAGAATGGAGAGGCACACACTGCAAGATGCTTAAAGTCCAGTGTGAAGTTTCCACAGTCTGTGTTAATTTGGGGAGCCATGTCATCTGCTGGTGTTGGGCCACTGTGCTTTATTAAGTCCAGGGTCAATTCAGCCATTTACCAATGCAGCCATTTACCAGCCATTTACGAGCTTTATGGGGATGCTGACTTCATTTTCCAGCAGGACTTGGCACCTGCCCACACTGCCAAAAGCAACAAAACCTGGTTCAATGACCGTGGGATTACTGTGCTTGATTTTCCAGCAAACTTGCCTGACCTGAAACCCAGAGAGAATCTATGGGGCAATGCTAAGAGAAAGATGAAAACCAGGTCTTTCTATTAAAGCATCCAGGTCTCCCATAACACCTCAGCAGTGCCACATGTTGATAGCTTCCATGCTACGTTGCATTAATTGCTGCAAAAGAAGCCCAAACCAAGTACTGAGTACATATGCATACTTACACTTTTCATAGGTCTGATATGTTCTATGTACAATCCTTGTTTTATTAATTGCATGTAATATTTTAATTTTCTCAGATTGAAGATTTGGGGTTTTCATGAACTGTATGCCATTATCATCTCAATTATGACAAATCACACCTTGAACTATCTTGCTTTGCATGTAATGAGTTGAATTTCTTTTGCAATTACCTTTTGAGGCTTTCCCTCCTTATGAAAGTTGTCTATGATCTCATGGGATATCATATATTAGTTTCACCTTTTAAGTTGCATTACTAAAATGAACCTTTACACGATATTCAAATTTTTCGAGTTTCACCTGCATGTAAAGTCGATAACTTTTTAAAAATTTAAATCTTTCAATGATCTTGTCATTTAGTTCAAACTTGGCCAATATAAATTTCACATGAAAAGTCAAATTTAAAAAGAGTGTATTATTCTAAAATGCAAAACTGTAACATAAATTTGACATGGTTATGGACACGCCCTGCGTGAGCTGTTGTAAATGTTCTGCTGCTGGATACTGGTTTCCAGCAGGTGTCTGAGATAATGTTTCAGAGGGTGTTGTGCTTCCGGGTCCGTGTTTTGTGCCCACGTTCTCCACCAATGTTAAGCCTTTTCGTAGTGGGCACTGGATCACGGACACACAGAGGCACAGATGTGGTAAAATAGGTGCGCTTAATTTACAGTGATGCAAAGTGACCCCATTTCTTTTACGATTTAAGTAACTTTTTAAGGCGTGTATACAAAGGTGGTAGGGAACAGGAAAACCAGTTTGCAACCGGCAATCCGTGCTCAGGTGTATCATGGTGACGGGCTGCCGGGGTCAGTGCAGAGGCTCGGCTTAACAAGCTGGTATGTGCGCGAGAGCGTCGGCTCCTTTTCGTAGGCACCCGCGAATGATAGCTCCCACAGGCAAAGACAAGAACACGCAGATGAGTGACCAAACTCATTCCCTTCACTCACCGGCACACGCCGCCAGGGTCCCTTCCTCTGGAGCGGTCGACAGGTAGAGGGTAGGTTCCTTCCTGTGGCCAGTGCCAGTGAATGGTGGTGCCTCGCCCCTTTCTGGGATGTCGAGTGGTTTGTGGTTCGGGGATGGCTTTTCTTGAGCGAGCAAGGAGGCATTCTCTCCCCGTGTGCACTGGCTGTAAGCCCGTCGCCAACAAAATACTAATATTATTATGGTGGGACAATCTCTGTCATATTGTTATTATTAAATAATTTTTTAAAGCTTACTCACAGTAGGATTTGATTTTAATAATTAGAGCTTTATTATTATCTATGAAAGAGAGCTGGTAGTGTTGCCATCTTATAGCTCCAGGGTCCTGTGTGGAGTTTTAAATGTTACTCATGTTTACATGGCTTCCATTTAGGTTCTTTTGTGTGGCCAAAAAAAGGCATTACTTGGAATTTAACTGAGCAAATAGACAAGGGCTAGCTAATCTGGATAATTACTGCAGTGATTAATATTGTTTTTAAAGGCAACAAGTTATTTAACTCTAACTGATGCAGTGAGTAGCTTGTCCTTTCCTAAACAACCATGTCAGAAGACATCCTGTGGTCAAGGCAAAAATGGTAGTCTGTTGTAAAAAGGGTAGAGAGCATAGAGAATGTACCGTGGAGCAATGGGAAAAAGTCACATAGTCTAACGAGTTCAAATTTACTCTGTTTTAGAGTGAGGTGCATAAAGGTAAGAAGAAAGGTGGTTGAAGTGATGCACCATCATGCCTAAGGCCTACTGTACCATACAAGCATGTGAAGGCAGTGTTATGATGTGGGTGTCACAGGCTGACTGTGACCCAGGACTTTTATTTTGTAAAGGTTATGTACACCCTTAGACAGCTTGCACCATCTTACCTCCACACAAACTAAATGCCGTCAGAATACCACCTTTATTTTAGTTTTGTGTGGGCTGGTGATTAGGTGTCAACAACTAGTAATTCTTAGAAAGTCCATAAGCTTATTCATGGTGTGTATAACACTGCATTTTGAAATGTTCAGTAGACAGTATAAAGTTCTGGTCTAACTTTATAACATGTAGTTTTCTCCCTTTTGTAAATGGTAGATGGCAAAGTGGGCGGAGCCCAGGGTGAGAAAATGGTTTCAGGCAGCCATTTTGGGAGAGAAAGAGTTTAGAGTGTGTTCGTTGTGGTTAACTATGAAACAAGTTTGGGTCTGTTGAATGGCATAGCCAACTTTTCTTTATGTAATAATTGTAAACAGTGTTGATTTATTTATTTATTTTTTACCATTTCTTCTATTTTTGAGTTGCTGTTGAGGGCTGCTCGTACCTTTCATACCTGTTGTTCACAGGTTGTTCTCATACTTTGGTGCAAACACCGCAATATGTACCCAGAGGTAGTTGGAGTGAGGAAGAAACTGTGAATGTTTGTTGTGTGCATGGTGATAATACTGAGTTACCTCCATCAGGAGTGTATATTAAAGTACATAACCAGCCATATCTAATGAAGGCTGGAGTAGCCCAGAATCTGCCATATCCTGTTTTGATAAGCACAGATTTACCAGTGTTGGCTGAGTTGTTGCAGGAAACTGCATGGCATGGTGTAGTGAGAAGAGCTCAGGCTAGGCGGAAGATGCAATTTGCCCCACACTAAGAAACCTATAAAGCTTTTCAAATGATGCCTTTTTGCTTGGAGGAAGTACGAGGGAAACGGTACCTGCTAAAGAAGGCAGGCTACAGCAGCGTAGAGCGTGGGTGAAAAGGTTAATGGAGACCTCAGAACCGGCTGAAATGCAGATAGATGAACCCCAATTAGGTGAGACAGAAATGTTTTTTAAGAACTATCTTGCACAACTCCAATTAAAATATTCCACTTTAGCTGATTGTTTTAAACAAGTTAAAGAAAAGGAGGGTGTTGCTGCTCTGCTAGATAAGAAATGTGTGTTAAAAAACTTGCTGTTGGTCGCACACCTGCTTATGCTCTGCTTGTACCACTACCTGTTGTTGATGCACCTTTTGATAAAATTGGAGTTAATATTGTAGGACCTTCGGGGAAAAGCCAGGCAAGGAATAGATTCATATTCGTCATATGTGATTATGCAATGAGATAGCCTTAGAAAAAAGACTGATAAGCAAATAGCTACAGTACTCACAATATTCTTCTCCCAAGTAGGCATATCTCGAGAAGTTCTCACAGAACAAGGGCTCAATTTCATGAGCCGCACATTACAACAAGTTTATTAGCTCTCAAAAGATATAGAAAAGCTCAGTAATCAAAACATTCTCAACTATGTTCTCAAGATGAGAGAAACTGAAAAAGACCACTGCCCTTACTCAAAAAACTCTACTACAGGCCCAAGCCCAGCAGAAATTGTGGTATGATAAAACAGCACGAACATGCAGCTTCCAACTTGGTGATGAAGTCCTATTGCTGTTACCAACATCAGACAACAAGCTGGTGGCAGGGGCCCTATCAAGTAAGGTGGAAAGTAGGTCCAGTGATGTCCCTCGAGGAGTCAATCGCTTCAAGTCTTCCACATCAACATGCCTAAGAAATCGCACATCTGTCCACAACCAGCAGAGCTGGTGACGGAAGCTGACTCAAAGGCCGATCATGCTCTGTTTGTTAAAGCAGTGGAGAAGGAGGAGGTTAAAGAGCAGTACATTTCTGGATGCCAAGGCCAGAGTGAACTGACTTTAGATCATCTTACAGAGGACCAAAGACAAGAACTGTTAGCTTACCTGATCAGCTCTTCATGAAGACATCGGGTAGAACAGACATAGTTTATCACAATATTGTCCTAAAAGGCTCGAAACCCATCCGTCAGCCAGTCTACCATATGCCTGAGCAACTACTGTCAGTAATAAAGCAGGAGACCTGGGAATAATTGAGCCGTCAGCTAGTGAGTGGAGCAGTCCGATCGTGTTAATCCCCAAAAGGGATGGTTCCCTCCGGTTTTGTCTGGACTTTCGAAAATTTAGCACTGTCAGTAAGTATGACCCTTACCCCATGCCAAGGGTAGATGATCTGGTGGAATGCCTCGAAAGAGCTAAATACGTTCCAAAGAATGATAAATCAGATTCTCTGTGGGACAGAAATGTTTGCTGCAGCCTACCTGGATGATATTGTCATCTTTAGTGAAAGCTGCAAACACCACTTGGAACATCTCAAGGAGGTGTTGAAATGGATTAAGGCTGACAATTCATCCAGATAAATGTGCCCTGCCCTGGTCAAGATGGAAACTGAGTACCTAGGCTTTGTGCAGGGATTTGTGGAGTAATCCATCCGCATGTTGAAAAGGTTGAAGCCATTAAAAATGCAAAGAGACCTACAATTAAGAAACAAGTCAACCACAGAAAACAGACTGTGAAGATACTTTTCAAGACCTAAAAAGTTCATTATGTAAGGAGCCAGTACAAAGTCCAGACTTTGAACAGTCTTTTATAGTACAGACCGATGCTTCTTAACAGGGTGTTGGAGCTGTACTGCTGCAAGAGATGCAGGCACAAAGTAAACCTGTGGCCTATATCAGTCGGAAACTCCTCCCCCATGAAATAAAGGACTCAGCAGTGGAAAAAGAGTGTCTGGCTGTCAAGTGGGCATTAGACTCACTACAGTATTACCTACTTAGATGTAAGTTACAGCTAAGGACTGACCATTGGGCTCTTGTGTGGTTAAGACAAATTTTTGCAGGAAATGTCGGTGAAGGGAACTTCCCTCGACAAAACTCCACCATTTGGAACACCCTGCAAAGTCAACAGCACAGACGTCACTTCCTCCGTGTGTTACCATAGTAACAAATAAATATTGAATATTTATTTAAACAAAAACTGATACCATAATAAAACATACTATTGAAACGTGTATAAATGGTAAACAAATGATTGATTATTTACAATAATAATGGATTACAAATGTACAGAGATTTATTAATTTTGACGAATTACTTGCCTATATAATACCTAGGATTTTCTGATTAAATTAAATGTAAATTTTTGTGTCCTTTTAAAGTGATGTCATCCTTAATAATAAGGAGTATGAGTATATAAATCCTTTTCAAGCTCTATTTTTTTTTACGCTCCTGCGAGACGCAATGCCTGATGGAAATTTATTTATTCCCTTTTCCGGTAAAGGGAACACCTTTTGGTCACTCGTTCCCTACACCATTCGCAGTTACCTTTGAACTGAACTTTTTCGGTCCCTGCAGTTTGGAATTACACTTAACATGGCTGAACATCCTGTGAAGTATACTTCGCAGGGTACTTCAGGCCATTTGGAATGTGTTTGGTGTGGTTAATCGTAAAACAAGTTTGGGCCTCTTGATTGGCATCGGCAACTTTTCTTTATGCAATAATTATAAATAGTATTGATTTATTGATTTATTTATTATTATTTTTTTTTTTACCTTTTCTTCTATTTTTGAGTTTCACATTGGTATTTTTGTATTTTGTACACTTTTGGGAGGCCACATGTTTGCACCTTGGGAATAAAAAACAAACCACCTTAAACGGTGCATTTTGCCTCTGTTGGATTTTATGTACCACTGGTACTTTCTAACAGTGGGATTGCTTCATTTGGGCAGGTCTAGGTTTAGCAACATTATCTGGCCAAAAAATGAGGTCAGCGGATTAACTGAATATATGAAATGGCCAGGTTTTCCCCATCAATAAATTTTTTTCTTTCCTGATGGCAAATGCATACTCCAAGATGACAATACCAGGAATTACCAGGCTCTAATGATAAAGAATAGTTCAGGGAGCATGGGACATCATTGAGAATTTTTGGAATGTGCTGGAAAAAACGTTACTCAGTGGTCCGACACTTCCATCATCAATACAAGACCTTGGAGAGAAATTAATGTGACTCTGGATGGAAATAAATGTTTATGACATTGGATAAGCTTTTTGAAATGATGCCAAAGCAAATGCATGTCATAATCAAGCCAGTCAAACAGAATATTAGAGTATGTGACTTGTTTTTTTTTTTCATTGCCTGGACAAAAAAAAATATATTGTCCTATAAAATTCTAATTTAAATTTTATTCGTCACATACCCAGTCATACCCAGTACAATATGCAGTGAAATGCTTTAGACAATTGCCCATGACCTTAAAATAAAAGACTATAAAATAGAAAAATAAATATGAAAAGGAAAACAGAAGGTAAATTTAACTAAAAAAGAATAAAATAAATTAAATTAAATAAAAAAATAAAATAACATAACATAGCTGTACAGTACAAAATATGCAATAAAAGAGACATATATGAAAAATATAGAAAAATAAGAGACAGCTGTACTGTACAGGACCAAATATACAATATAAGAAACATATATGAAAAATATAGAAAAATAAGAGACAGCTGTACTGTACAGGACCAAATATACAATATAAGAAACATATATGAAAAATATGGTAAATAAGAAAATAAGAACAGCTGTGCAATACAAAGATATAGAATTTAGGACTATGTGTGGGAATGAGGTTGAATATAAATTGAGTATAAATAGAAATGTCACAGATTTAAAGTGTTAAAAGTGACTGTGCATCCGGGTAACAGAATGTCCAGGGAGTGTGCAAATATACTTGAAGTGACATATTTAAAGTGACTTGTGATAATTTAACTTAACTAATGGCCACGAATGTGTAGTTGTGCAGTGGCCACTAGTGTAAGTGAATGTCCAGAATGTCCACAGTGAGTGCAAAAACCATGTGTGTGGATGTGCAAAATGGATCAATGTATCGCCTGCAGGGAGAAGCTCCTCAGTCTTTCTGTGTTGGTCTTCAGGGAGCGGAATCACTTTCCTGACCTCAACAGAGAGAACAGTCTATTGCTGGGGTGGCTAAGGTCCTTTACAATCTTCCTGGCCTTGGTCCAGCACCGCTTGCTGTACATTGAGTGCAGGTCAGGGAGCTCGGTGCGGATGATGAGTACTGTAGAGTTCGTCTGTCCTGCATGGTGCTGTTCCCGAACCAGGTTGAGATGTTTCCCGTCAGGCCTTTTTCACCACGGTGTTGCTGTGACAAGACCATGACAGGTGCTGTGTGATGTGAACACCGAGGTATTTGAAGCTCTCCACTCTCTTCACTGGGCTCTCATTGATGATGGGGGTCTTGTAGTTCCTCTCCTGCTTAGTGCGAAGTCCACTATCAGCTCCTTTGTCTTGCTGACGTTCAGGAGGAGATTGTTCTTCTGGCACCAGTTCTCCAGATTCCCAATCTCCTTCAGGTAGGCTGACTCGTCGTTGTCAGAGATCAGGCCCACCACAACTGTGTCATTAGCAAACTTAATTATGGTGGTGGAGCTGGAAGTGGCCACACAGTCATATGTGTACAGAGAGTACAGCAGGGGGCTCAGAACACAACCCTGGGGGGCTCCAGTGCTGAGAGTGATGGAGGCTGAGACATGTCTGCCCATCCTTACTGCCTGTGGTCTGCCAGTTAGAAAATTAGCGATCCACTGGCACAGAGATGAGCTGAGTCCCAGGTGCTCCAGCTTGGTGGTGAGTATAGAGGGAATTATGGTATTTAATGCTGAGCTGTAGTTGATGAAGAGCATTTTAACATAATTCCCCCTTTTAGTGTCCAAGTGAGTAAGTGATGCGTGGAGGAGATGAAAGATGGCATCATCAGTAGAACGGTTTGGACGGTAAACGAACTGTAGAGGGTCCAGTGTGTCTGGTAGAGATGAAATGATGAAGTCCTTGACCAGGCGTTCAAAGCACTTTATCACTATTGAGGTGAGGGCTACAGGGCGATAGTCATTGAGAGAAGCAATGCAGGTTTCTTCAGGACAGGAACAATGATGGACTCTTTGAAGCATGTAGGGATCACCGACTGAGATAAAGAGATGTTAAATATCTCTGTGAACACAGGTGCTAGCTGGTCTACGCAGGCACTGAGAATACGACCTGAGATGTCGTCTGGTCCTGCTGCATTCCTGGTGTTTACTCTCTTGAAGGCTCTCCTCATGTCGTGCTCGGAGATAATGAACACGTTTCCGGTGCTGGCAGTGCCTTCCTGTCTGCAGCCGTTAGCTCTGCTAGCATTAGCATCGCTAGCGTCTTTAGCTGCAGCTCCTCCACGCATCACTTACTCACTTGGACACTAGAAGGGGGAATTATGTTAAAATGCTCTTCATCGACTACAGCTCAGCATTTAATACCATAATTCCCTCTACACTCACCACCAGGCAGGAGCACCTGGGGCTCAGCATCGCTAGCGTCTTTAGCTGCAGCCTCGAAGCGAGCATAGAAAGTGTTAAGCTCGTCTGCCAGAGTCATGTCATTTGTCGATTTGGCGTTTGTCATACCGGATGTTGGTGTTTTATAGTCTGTAATTGTTCTTAGTCCCTGCCACAGGCTCCTAGAGTCACTTTGTTAAAGTTGTGACTCTAGTTTTTTCCCGTAGCGCTGCTTCGCCTCTTTCATCACCTTCCGGACGATATATGACGCAGTCTTGTATGGGTCCATGTCCCCCGACGCAAGTCGCGTGTTGTAGGCAGCGGTGCGAGATGGTTTTATCCATTCACGGCTTCTGGTAGGAAACGTTCTAATAAGCGAATTTACCAAACGGAGGGCGAGATTGTGCCTTGTAACCTTCCTTGACTGTAGTGTAACAGTGGTCCAGTGTCCTTTTGCCCCTGGTGGGGCAGGTAATGTGCTGGTAAAAGTTTAAGGTTGCCACTGTTAAAGTCCCCTGCCACAATGAGCGCAGCGTCCCGGTCTTGTGTTTGGTGCTGTGTGAGTGCCTCATGCAACTCGCATAAGGCAGTGTCCGTGTCTGCTTGTGGTGGAATATAAACGGTGCTGATTATGACCGATGTAAACTCCCTAGGTAGATAAAAAGGACAACACATAATGGACAGTAGTTCCAGATTTGGTGTGCAGGAGCGTGTGAGAGGAACAACGCTCGCGCTGTTGCACCAGCTGTTGTTCACCATTAAAAACACGCCACCTCCCCTTGACTTCCCCAGTGTCTCGTCCTTGCGGTGAACCAAGAAGAACTCGGCTTGGCGTGGTCCGGCACCGCTGGATTCAGCTATGTCTAGGTGAAGCAGAGAATATTGCTGTCCCAAATGTCTCTCTGGAACTTTTTACCTGGCCCTGAGGTCATCGAGTTTGTTTTCCAGTGACTAGACATTGGCGAGCAGGATGCTAGGCAGAGGTGTGCGGTATGCACAGGCTCTCAGCCTGCTCCTGATGCCAGCTCGTTTCCCTCAAGGGGGCCGCTTCGCGTTGCGTCCTTTGTTCTCCCTCAGGATCTCACTTTGCCAGCTCGGATCCGGACTTAAAAACGTCGAATTGTGATTACATTGTATATCAATAGAAACAAGAGTGTCTCTATCATACCTAATGTACTCAATGGTGGTGATTTTGCTGATTTAAAAAACGCTGAAAACTAACCTAAAAAACAAAAACAAAGAAAAGGTGGTCGGAGCAGTCGTGACGGCAGCCGACCTCACCAGCGCCATCTTGGAAAGATATAAAACTAAGTAACAGTTACGAAAAAAGAATTCTAATTCAGAAGTTTGTCAAGGTAAAATTACTGTCATTCTCAGTAGAGATAATTTATCACTAATAACCTAACTTACATGTTCTTAAGCTGTGCACTGTGATTATGTCCAGCTGTCATGCCATGAATTTAAAAAAAGGTGAAACATTTTGATTGTGTCTTTTGACTATCATGCCCTGTTTAAATAATGCCAGGAGAAAGAGGGTCACCGGAATGCTTCAACCCTGTCCAATGCTAGGACACGTCGCCAGGCGGTTTGGAGTCGCCAGGAATATCGTTTCTAGGCTGTGGAACAGATTCCAAACAACTGGTTGTGCTGCTGATTGCCCTAGGTCTAAAAGGCCAGAGTGACAATGCCAAGACAAGATAGGCTAATTCGATGGCGTCGTTTCAGAAATTGTACAGAAAATGCTGCCACTATTGCTGCTGCTGGTATTCCAGGGTCGCACTCAATAAGTTACCAGACAATTTAACAAGGTTTAGGTGCGGCTGAACATGCAATGATTCTATGTCGTTGTCAATGTAACAATTCTTTTTAAATTTCTAGTGCTGATTTTTCTGAAAAAAATTAAACAAAGCCCCTATCCGTGTCTCAGCTGAGATGCATCCCTGCGTTACATCCAGTGTTCACGGATCCACCATGACTGACCACTGAAGATAAACGGATGTTACAGTATATGCATGTGTTTGGTGAAGAGGAAAGCGATACATTTACTATTCCCTTTCACATCTCTCTGCAAAGCTGACCTACATTTAGCTCTGTGTGACTGGGCATGTAGTAAGAGTAATGAAGGGAGGTAGAAAGAGAATGAGAGAGTAAAAAAGAGGCACGGCTGAAGATGAAAAATCTAAATGTCTCCATTGGGGCCATGAGAAATATGCGTGTGTGGTTGTTATGAGGTGCATTTATACTTTTAACTGTTTTTTTCCCCCATATAAAACATCTTTAATGCACTTATGAATGCTGGTTATTGTTCAAATTTCTACTGAGCATCGGAGACTGTGACAGTAACAATGTTATTGCATTGCTTTACAACAACAGAGCCAGTGTGTGTTCATGGTCATACGTTTTAGTGAAGCTGTAATAAAATAAATAAATAAATAAAAAAACATATTTGAAATTCGACACACATGTTAAGAAGCGGTTTGGTGAAGATCAAAGATTGTCTGATGGTAATCTGCTGAAATAAATCTATCCTTTAGAGAGGCATTAAGGGGGCTTTTGCTATTCTAAATGTGTAGTGGTTTTGAACATCCTCATATAACGCTTCTCATTACAGCTCTAAAGTATCACTTTGATCAGTCTCATTTGCTCCACTGTGTTCCGGGTGCTGTGTCCTGGAGTTTTCACTCAAGATTGTAATGTCGTATTGATTTCCTTGGTGTTCCACTTTTTTTTTTCATGTTCGCTTAGGGCCATGTTTATTGTTAATCACATGTAGTGATGATTTCATATTACAATTCCACATATCAGTATTCAGATCTCAGATATAACCACAGAAGTTATGCGAGAGATTTGCACATTGAGTTTACAAGCAACAGAACTACTGTAGAGTATGGCTTAGTTATGTACAGTCCTGACTCAAGTCCATTTCTACTGTCTGACATGGTTTTGCTGCAAATAAGGTTTTCTGGCTGTAAACATCAATGGGAGGTTGTTTGAGTTAATAAATAAACAATTAATACTATTATGATTTTAAACAACACGGAGCGCTGTATGTTTTTTTGCATTAACTTCTCTCATAACATTTCTATAGGATGACTGCAACAACAGTTGTCATTGTCGCAAAGGAGCTTTACACAATTAAAAGAACATTGTGGAAATCTGTATGAAATGTGAAAAATGTGTATGAATCAAAATTATCAGATTGTCCCTGATGATCAAGCCGAGGGCGACGGTGGCGAGGAAAAACTCCCGTAGATGGCAGTAGGAAGAAACCTTAAGAGGACTCAACAGGGAACCCATCCTCATTTGGGTGATAACTGATAGCAGGAATTGAACTGCAGGTATACTGTGTGTTAGGCAGCTGGAAGGTTAGTATATCAATTAATGTCTTTAAGGTAATATGAGGTCCAGTTTGTTATTGGAGGCTAAGGTAGACTGTAGAAAATTCCAGTCCTGAACTATTGAGTGACTGCAGTCACAAGTCCTTAGAGAACAACTGTCAGCATCAGCCGAGACCAGGACCGTCTTCATGGTGACGTAGAACCGTCCGCAGTCACCACACGCATCCCAAACGGGCACCAGGACGAGTAAGACAGGTCAGAGGGCAGAGGGCGTCTGGATCATTGCAAATCTCCTACTGTAAGTTGTCTTTCTATATTTTAGATGACTTTCTTTTGATGAAATGGTGACTTTCTTTTGGCCAGGCAGTGTTAAAGTAGTTAAATTACATTGAGTAGAAAGTGGTTGGATAACGAATGAATGTTGTGGGTACCTTTGATTACCTGACAACTTTAGGGAATAAGCATAACCCTGAGAGCTTTATTATAATTTGACAGTATTTCATTGTATATTTAATGCCTGTGTAAAGTTGTCGTGTTTACGCTGACTGTACAAGAGCAGGTTGCAGCATTAATTTAATCTGTAGGCAAACGGCGCCAGCAGCTCTGTCACAGGTCACGGCTGTTAATATGGTTATTGCGCTGCTCATAAATTCACCATTTAATGGCTTGAAGTAGAGGCTTCACCTGCGGCTTGTATGATCCATGAACCATGCATTTTTTTATGCAATAAAATATCTGAAGTTTAGGCTTGAGGCAGGTGTGCTGGCAGGAAGGGAGAGCTAATGTGGTACAGTATTATGCTATTGGAGCTCATCTGCATTTAGAGATGATTTTCTGCTCATCACGGTTGTTAAGAGTAGTTAAGTGAGTTGCCCTGTTATTAGATCAAATCATTCCCACAGAACTATTGAGTACTTGATGAGTACTTGGATACTTTATACCCCTTAGTTCTGTGTATGGGTCAGGGTACACCCTTGACAGGGTGGCAATCTATTGCAGGGCACACACACAAACACGCACTACGGACAATTTAGAAATGCCAGTTAACCTAATCGGAATATCTTTGGACTTTGAAAAAACTGGTGTACCCGGAGAAAACCCACCAAGCATGGGTAGAACCTGCAAACTCTATGCACACAGACATAAGGTCTGGAGGTGCAAGGCCACAGTGCTAACCACTATGCCACTGTGTTGCCTATTATCATTATTATTATTATTATTAGAGTGAGTTTCCTACATATGAACACACTTTTTTCTGAGAGCTCATTTGTAAGTCCGATTTGTTTGTAAGTCCAACAAACATTTTCTAGGTGCTAGGATACTAACACAATTGGCCATACACAGTATATTACATTACACTGTTCTTTAGATGGTTGAACGATTTGTTAAAAGAATCCGCAATGTCTCCCATCGTTTCACCTTGCTCCATTGTTTCAACTATTTTCACTTTTTTTTTTCATCCTGATTGCTTGGTGCTTTTTAGCAGTGCCAGGTTAATCGCCACAGCTTTTATGCTTGCTCTCGGACATCCTGGGCTTGTACTGTATTTGCAGAGGATGAGTGCTGCATGCAAGTAATAATGTATGCTGGATGTGTAATCTAACTTTGATGATTGAACGTGCGTGAATGCATGTTCATATCTTGGAAAGTTTGTAACTCGAATGTTTGTATGTGGGAGACTTACTGTATTATTCTTATTCTTCTTATTCTTATCATTTGTTACACTATACAGTATAATGCAGGAACTGTGTGTGTGTGTGAGCATGAATGTGCAGGTGTACAGTTATCGACAAAGTGCATGGTAAATGAACTGACCAAGGAACTAAAGAATGTGTGAAATGTGCAGAATAGGGTGTATGTGGTGTATTGACATTTTGTGTTATTGAACCACCACCCTATAAGTAATGAGTAAACAGTAGGCTTACATGGCAAGAGAGAGAGAGAGAGAGAGAGAGAGAGAATGCATGATGCAGCACTTTCCTTCAACTGAGATAGCAGACTCAAATTAAGTGCTCAAGTCACATAGTCTGTCATCGGGACCTGATTAGATCTGGGTGCTTAGAACCACTATCACATGACTAAAAGTGGTTTAAAGGACAGTGGGCTTGTAGTGAATGTAAAATCCAGAGCAAAGCAACCAAAGGACAGCATGCGAGCAATGACGTGTCGGTTATGTGAGGGAAGCATCAGACATGACTGGCTGCAGTAATGTAACCTGAGTCACTTTGTATTCAGGCAGTGTGTCTCAGTCTGCTTGGCTGATCTGTACATAAATAAGCCAGGTAGCTGGATGCCTGCGGGATAACCTCCTCTTACATACAGTAGGTAGTGCACACCCCTAATGCATTGCCTATTAATAATACAGCAATGTGAACATTGATTTAAAGATAAATGTTAGGGGTGGTTAATTATTATGTTGCAGAGTCTGATAGCAAAGTGCTTTTATACATCAATCTCTAATTGCTGTTCACAAAATCGCACGTGTTCAGCTCAGCCAGCAGCGGATGAATAATTGAACAAGTGGTTGTGGCAGGAAAGGAGGGGAACCCGGGATTAAAAACACCTTAGCTTCTTCATTCTCTCTCTCTCTCTCTCTCTCTCTCACACACACACACACACACACAAACACACACACACACACACACACACACACAAGATGCTGTGGGACAGTAGATAATACTGCTGAATAATTCAGACAGTGAGCATTTCCTCTTGGCTGGATGTTTACTGCTCTTTGGCATGAATGCACCTTCAGGGAAAATGAAAAAAAAAAAACGGAGTGAAAAAGAGACGTGAGAGTAAATGATCATGTCTGTGTTTTCTATAATTCTTTGGAGTAAAATGTTTGCCGAATTTCTGCCTTTCCTGTTTACTGGACCCCCCTCTTCACTATCTACAAGCTGTTTTTATGTGATTCGGCTGCCGCTTTAATCTACCAGACTCTCTGTCGCTAATCCAAACAGCCCTAAAGTCTATAACATCACTTCAGTATGATAGCTGACTTCTGGCGTGTCTCCGAATTTTATTTCTCAACAAGGCACTGCTATTTCAGCATCCATTGCAACTATGCGGCAGTTTATTTTAAAAGCATTATAATTTCTCCCAACGATGAGGGGCGTTCAAGTCAAACCCGGACTTGCGATGACCATTATTATATATGAATGAAGGCATAAAACTGATTTATTAGAAGCACGGTATGGCGATGAGACTCTTAGCCGCAGTAAAACATTTGAATGGTGCAAACGTCTTTAAGCAAGCTGTACGCCCATGAATGATGCTTCCAGCTGAGGTGCAGTCGTTCCCCTGAACACTTAATGACTTGAATAACTGGTCCTTGAAAATTTGTCACCGAACTGTGGAAGAGACAAATCTGTCTGTGGGAACTGTACACACAATTATTCACCAAACCACTTTACATTGCAAGAACTTACAGTAGATGGGAGTTGTATTCACATCCCTCTACAGTCCTGACCAAGCCTGAGTTCCTGGGAGGCCAGCGTTTGAGATATGAAACAGGTAGTCAGCTCATAGCTTCAGTGTACTGAAAAAAAAATTCTACCTTGATGGTATCCAAGCACTAGTGAAACAGGGGATTATATAAAGAAATAAAGGGAGGTTTTACTCTCATAATCTGCACAAAAGTCCCAGTTTGACTCGAAGGTGTCTATTAATGAACTCCTGTAAATAGATAGATAGAGAGATAGATAGATGGATAGATAGATCCATAAATGGATAGATAGGGTACTTTAGTAATCGCAAAGGGACATTGTATCTGTAAATCTGCTTTCAAATAGAAAGAGAAGTAGACAGCTAAAAACTACATCAAACCAGACCTGATTCGGCCCTTAAAACTGCAGGCGTCAATTTTCTTAGGAACTCTCTCACACAGTTTTATAAAAAGATCCAAATTTTATATGGCTGCTCTAAGCATCTTGCTATTTTTTTCTGCTGACTAGCTTTCAACTACCTCAATACTTGCAGGTCCCAGAACACCCTTCATTATGCTATTTTTAAAAGCTAAACAGAAGTCTATTACTTAATGTGTAATTTCTCGAATGTACTGTAATTTTGAACATAATGCAATTTTTTTGAAAAGTGAATTTTAAAATGGTTTATTTTTTAAGAACACACTAACACAGGGGATCCCTGGATTCGATTCCTGCCTCTGTGTGCATGAAGTTTGCATGGTCTCCGGTGGGTTTCCACCACAAATTTTCTCCCACAGTCCAAAGACATGCAAATTAGACTAAGTGGTTTTCCCAAATTGCCCATAGATCTCATCAGCACAGTAAGTTTTCTCGGACTGTCTGCTTCATGTCTGAATCCCTAGCCTCCCAGGAGCCCCTTTAATGAGACAAACATTTGGAAATGGCCTGGAGTAAGATAAAGACTGTACTAGAGATGTGGTAATAACTCTTACCCATGTTCCTGTATTGGGCAAGTGGTGTTGATGGATGATTGTGTGTACAGTTCCCAAATACTGATGTGCCTCTTCTGCAATTTGGAGACAAGTTATTTGTTGATGAATTAGGCATTGCAGACATTGAATGTTCACGGGGATCCAAGCCACTTAAGCCAGGATCATTATTCAAGAACGTATGGCCTTTTTTAAAACGTTTGCACCATCAAACCCGCTTGACAGCGGTTTCGAGTCTTACTTCCATACATAGTTATATGTCTCAGAGTACTTATTCTAATAAAACACAATACAATACAACACAACTTGTGATTTACCCAAGCAACAATATTTTTATGTATATAATAAACATCATGTTTTATCATTTTAACATTTACTGTACCTCCACTCCTTTTGGCTGCTCCTGTTAGGGGACGCAACAGCCGACCTTTTGGCTGCATCTTCCACATCTACCCTTACATCTACCTCCTACATGTCCTCCGTCATTACATCCATGAACATCCTCTTTTCCTCCTTCCTGGCAGCTCCACCTCTAACATTCTTTGCACATGTCCAAACCATTTTAATCTGGTCTCTACGCACCTTTGTCCCTAAACCATCCTACCTACATTTTGAGGGGCTATACTCATTCGTAATCCTATCCAGTCTTGTCACTCCCAAAACAAATTGCAGCATCTTCAGTTCTGCTTTGCATTGTTGGTCTCACTACCATACTGATCCACTGAGGTTGCTCGAGCCAGTGTAGTTGTTTTGTCGGTCCAAAGCCCGAGTAAGTGAGAAGGGTTGGATCTGGAAGGGCATTGGGAGTAAAACATGTGCCAAACCAATAAAAGTAACATTTAATGTTGTGGAAAGCTGTTTTTTTTTTTTGTTGTCTCTTACCACAGCTGCACTAGTCTTTGAATTTTGCTTTGTCTTTAAGTTAGTAAGACAAAAAAAGCAGCTTGCATTTTACTGAAAACGAGAAATGCATTGCTCTCTACTCATAAAGAATTAAGTGTAATGAAAAAATACTACAGATTGTTGAAATGTTTTGACACTCTAGACAGAACAGAAACTAAGGAAGAATTACGATATAAACAATTAGAGATTTTGCTAAATAACATAAAAATCTATTTTGTATTACTAGTAATAAAAATAATTAAAGGAGCTGCTGCTCTGGAAGCAAATATCTACAGCACTAGAGCAACTTTGCAGTTGGCTTTGATTTTACAGCGGCTATAATAGGAAATTAATCAATTCCTTCTGACCAATCAGATTTGAGAATTCTATGATGTTGTGGTATAAATGTTACAGAAACACACACGTTTGCACTTTTTTCTCTTTTTTGTGGATTAGAATAATTTTAAGGGGAATCCACAAATACCTGGTACCTTTACAGCGTTCCCTTGCAAGTTCAAAAATATTGGTATGTGGCAGGTGAGAGTGTTAGTTTTAAGCCGTAGGGATCAGTAGATTGTATCAAAAACCTCCTGCTAACTTATTTTCTTTTTTTCAAACTTCTGGCTGCTTCTATCCATCACCTTCTAGCTTTGACTTGATTCTGATCCACAAGAAATTTTAGATAAAAATGTGTCAAGTGTACGTCCATTGTTTCCGGTTCGTGTACACTGCACATACTGTACATATCTATGACTTGAGGATTTGTGAGCATGTAGACACCACTCAGCTAATACAGTATGTAAATTTATGGCTGTCATGATTTGCTGTCTCTCACATCATATTTCACTGGAGATGGATACTAACCAGATTGGACATCCTTTAAGCTCCGCATCACATCATTATTGAATGACAATGTGTTTGAAAAGTTTGCTGTTCAAACTGACTTAAGGTCCTTGTGTGATGGCCAATTCCCAGCCATCAGACAGCTCTTCTCTGTCACATGACAACTACCAACCAGGGAGTTTGAAGGATATCACATGCTTCCTCTGAGCCATGCAAAGGCAACCGACTGTATCTTTCCGATCAGCTGCTCAAGTAAAGTCAGGGGGTTGGGCAATACCATGGGAGGAGAGTGCTATCCGGTCATTTCCACCTTATAGACACCAAAGATTTGCTATCGTTTTGGTGATTGATGGGAGAGAGAGAGAGAGAGAGAGAGAGAGCATAGCTTTCTTTGATGAGAGTTTGTTCAATTTTGCTCCCTTGGACCCCATTGAATCATTGCGATTCAACACTTTTCTGCTGCACCACTTGCATTGGCAAGTATTGACTTGTATATTGTACAAACATTGACTTTTTTTTTCTGACATAGACATGACCATGGAGTATAAGATTAACCTGATGAACAACGACTGAATAGTAGATAAGGATGTCTCAAGGTACAGGTTTATCAAAAAAACCTGTGAAGAGGCTGCAGTACCTCATTTTGCAGGTATTCTGATGACCTTTACGTATAAAGATATGTGAAGCCAGTCAAGGGCCAGATCACAAAGCATTGTAATGCCTCAGAGTGCTGGGGATCTAGGGATCTATTCCATTCTGGGGAATACCCAGCACTTAAAGTCTGCTTCCATGGGCAAAGCCATTTATATAAATGCACTTAATTACAATCACTGTAATGAGTCTGTTTTAATTGCTTCACTTCAATGTCCCCATGTGTTAGTTTTAAGTCGGGACAGTAGCATTTTTCAGTGTAAAGGTCTATTGTTTGCCTTAACTGGAAACAGTCTTTCATTATTCTTGGGGTTGTCTTTCTGCCATTTTAACTCTGGTGATAAATCCCAACAGTGTCCAAAAGCTCGGAGCCTGGGAAGGAAGATTTGTGTTCTACACTCAATGTTGTAAATCAAACCAGCTGTAGCCTAGAACAGCGTTAATCACTGTCATACAGGTTTTTAACCATTTATTTATTTATTTACAAAGGTAAGTCAAAAATGATGCGCATTATGTTAAAACTTCTGTTGGCCGCTGCTGGTCTTATCAACACTTTTCGTTCATGACTTCCCTCTTCCCATTTCTGATATGCATGACGGAGGAGCAGCATGCAGTATTTTGTTTTTTGTAGTCTAAGGGTGTACCTGGTGTGGAAAAGGACTCACAGAAGAGCAAAAACAAAGCACCTGGATATCTGCAAACAAAATTAACAATCCTTTTAGGAATGTGACAGCTTTTTCAGGAGTATCATTATTGGTGACAAGACATGGATTCATCACTACGAGACTTCAAAAGTCAGCCATCAGCGGGAAAATTGATAATTACAGCTTTCTGGGATTCTCAAGCCAGTATTAGAACATTATCAGGAAAAAAGTTGAACGATCAACAGTGCTTGTGACAGTAAGATGCTTATTAAAGAACTGCCACCTAAACTTTGGATAAACGCAGAGGACTGCTCTCCAATGGCGTTGTGGTTTTGTAAGATGAAGTGCTTGTAAAAGGAAGGTGGGCACTTAAATCTGATGTGGATAAAGATATGGAAGAAGGCATGGCAATAAAAAGATTCTTTATTGTCATTGTACGGGAAAGAAAGATGTCCGATGTATCAGTGGGGTGGTAAGGGACTAACTTGTTTATGTATCTGCAATCTGGATCTGCAGGTGTTGAATAGCATACAGAAACAGGCATGCCAGGGTGAAGAAGGGGCTGGATCCTGCAAATGTTGAGACCAAGTCAGTGTAGTGCTATGAGGCAGCAATTAATTGTCCATGAACATGCGACAGTAGTAAAAGCTGTTGTCCAGTGGGATCAGAACTTTAAATGAAGATACAGTACTTCTCCAAGGAGCAAACTTAGCCTGGATTACATTTTAGCTGATGAGCTGCCATTCATGATGGGATGTCTGCCACATATACTGAGGATCCATGCAAAAACATGAGTGGCTGTAGAAGGAAAGAAGAGGATAAGAGAGTGTCATAAGCATAGCAGAGTTATGAAGACCCATGTGAGAATACAGGGTGGGTAAAAATTAACTAGGCAATATTTAATGGTTATAGAACTTGATGTATCACTGAAGCACAACCCCATTTTGCTCTTAATGTGTGTGCATGGTTAAACCCAGCCTTATTTAAGAAAGAGGATGGGACAACACAGACCGCATGAATGGCCTCCAATAAGTCCAGCTCTCCAGGTGGTGTACAGGACAAAGCCTTGCACACTGGAGGATTTGGAGGCATGAATTCAGGAGGTTCTCAGCAATATCCAAAATGACTTCGGTCTAGATTGGGCATTTCATTCCAAGATGTTTAAGAAAACTGTTTGACACCACTGGTGCCTATGTTGAAATTGAAAGATGTTCTTTCATTTTCCTATGTCATAAAGTACTTGTACAATTTGTTTCAATAAATTTGTATTAGAAATATGGACTAAATTATCACCAACTGCCTAGTAACTTTTGGGAAGTTACTTTTTACCCATCCTGTATGCCCTCACCAAGATAGAATGCATAGCAGAATAACAGAACAGGACCCAGCATTTAGCCTTGTGGAAAGATTCTGTGATGGAGCAGATATGGATCCTCTCCATGTCGCTTGATATGACCATCCTCACTCACTCATCTTTTATACCGCTTTATCCTGTATTCAGGGTCACGGGGACCTGGAGCCTATCCCAGGAGACTTAGGGCCCAAGGCAGGATACACCCTGGACAGGGTGCCAATCCATCGCAGGGCATACACACACATACACACACTCACACTCTCATTCACACACTATGGGCAATTTTGGAACGCCAATTAGCCTAACCTGCATACAGTATCTTTGGAGTGTGGGAGGAAACCGGAGTTAAGTGACATTAAATAAGTTTTAATGTAGTTCTACTTATTAGTTCAGTCACACTATCAAATTCATATGTAAAATAGTCCAATTCACAAATTTATCAAATATCATCAAGGTCAATCTTCATGAGCATTTTGCATAAAATCTGTAATCAGATTTTGAACCATGCTGTACCATAGGTATCAAGAGTGAAATATGCTAGACTAGTGCTTTATGAGAAATGAATGTGACCTCTGCATATATGTGAAATAAATAATAAAAGGCTATTAAAATGCAGAAACCTCAAGGACAACATGTCCTATTACCTGTGTACTTCAGCCGGCATTCCCATGGCACTTAGCACCAGACATTTTTGATTAAGAGCCCTGACCAAACACTTTATAAGAGTGCTTCATGCAGGTTTGGGTACAATGCCCTCCAGAGTTACTGACCCTCAATAAATATGAATAACACCTAACCAAATTTTTTATGTATTTTTCTATTTCTTATGATGTACTGAGAAAATACAGAAATAGGAATTTTATGACAAAATTAGGGTTAAATAATACACCATGGTTGCAAACAACATAAAAGTGCACCATTCAAATTTAAAGTGGTGTTTAGGGAACAACAAATATAATTTCAGTTTTATTTAAATTCACCCGAACTAAGTCTTTGCATAATATTTGAAATTACAAGATACAAACAGATATCGATGTAATCCTCTAGTGGATGTACGTATGTGTGCATGGCATTCAAGCAATGTGAATTAGAGAATCATTTGTAAAACAGTCGAGGTTAAGAATATTTTCCTACAATTCGTTTTTCATAATTAACCTACAAAAAATAAACTATAAGGCAGGTGGATATAAGTATGAGCTATTTGTAGAAGACCAGGCAATGCATAAAAAACAGGACGAAACAAAAAAAAAACGCAGATTGTAAGCAAAGGGTCTAAACCAGAGAAATAGCATTCATGTGTACAGATGTATTCGACTTTATGGGACTGAGTGCATTGTAGTGTCCAGGCTAGATTTAAATCAGGTAGACAGGCAGTAGTGCCTATAGATGTGACCCTCTGGACCTGTTGAACCTGATGTCATGACAACTGTCTGCCATTGTCCTGCCCACATTTGGAAAACAAAATGAATGTTACTAATTGCCAGTGCCAAAACACTCATACAAAACCAATCACAATTGCAATTACAGCAAAAAAAAATAAAAATCTGCTAACATTGTCATCTTAAATAATACTTTGTCTTCTCAGCAACTGCTTCTAAGTTGTTCCAACTGAGTGTGTTGCATTTTATGGCTAGACACAAGACTGAATCCCAAATCTTTCTCTAACCCTGAACTAAGGCACTACTTGGTTTGTGGAACAAGGGATTCTACAACCTAGATAATTTAGCACAAGCTAAAACTAGAGTTTATGTTATTTAACCCCAGAACAATTGATTAGCTATTAATTAGAAAGCTTGAAATGTCAGTATTAGTGAACATTACTTTTAAATCATTTTATTAAGTGTAAGGTACAACATATTGGTTTATTTGCAACAGAAGCACTGAATGAGTTAGCGCTAACGCTAGCAAATTCCACCTAATCCAGGAAGAATCACATTTGTAAACAGTCTGAGGTAATCACATTATGTTAACACTTTAAAACTTTTGAAAATTATTATCCTTATTTCCTTATCCTCATTATACTTTATGCATTTTCACTCTCTCAAGTCGTGAAGACCACCACTACATAGGCTATGCATTAGAACGAAACTGGAAATGGTGTTAGTGCTGAGGCAGGTTTGTACATGAGTTGCTCCAACTGTAGCAGATTGTGTAGGATCAGTAGACTAGAAGTCTACATTTAAAGAATTAAAAAAGACTGAACAGAGGACCAGGACTTTATGACTAACAGAGCAAACAAAGCTCAATTTGAGAAACTGAAATAGGAATTGAGACAGGGGGTGTGAGATAATGGATAATCAGGACTTGATGAAGTGGTTGGGTCTGGATCAAGCTGACATGTTGAGTTGAACTTAGTAATTGGTGGCTTTAAAGGCTTCAAAAAGTGTTTGACCCTTTTTGACACAGAGTATGACTGTTAGTACTGTATATAACAGATGAGTAGATGGAGAGATTGCACCAATTTTGCTTTTTCTGAAATGCTGTGTTACTTTTACGCCAGATGTAATGGGACACGCACCTTCCAAAAAGTTCAACTTTTGTCTCGTCGGTCCACAAGGTATTTTCCCCAAAGTCTTGGCCATTATTGAGATGTTTTTTTTAGCAAAATTGAGATGAGCCTTAATGTTCTTTTTGCTTAAAAGTGGTTTGCGTCTTGGAAATCTGCCAAGCAGGCCATTTTTGCCCAGTCTCTTTCTTATGGTGGAGTCGTGAACACTGACCTTAATTGAGGCAAGTGAGGCCTGCAGTTCTTTAGATGTTGTCCTGGGGTCTTTTGTGACCTCTCGGATGAGTTGTCTCTGCACTCTTGGGGTGATTTTGGTCGGCCGGCCACTTCTGGGAAGGTTTACCACTGTTCCATGTTTTTGCCATTTGTGGATAATGGCTCTCACTGTGGTTCGCTGGAGTCCCAAAGCTTTAGAAATGGCTTTATAACCTTTACCAGACTGATAGATCTCAATTACTTTTGTTCTCATTTGTTCCTGAATTTCTTTGGATCTTGGCATGATGTCTAGCTTTTGAGGTGCTTTTGGTCTACTTCTCTGTGTCAGGTAGCTCCTATTTAAGTGATTTCTTGATTGAAACAGGTGTGGCAGTAATCAGGCCTGGGGTGACTACAGAAATTGAACTCAGGTGTGATAAACCACAGTTAAGTTATTTTTTAAGAAGGGGGGCAATCACTTTTTCACACAGGGCCATGTAGATTTGGAGTTTTTTTTCTCCCTTAATAACGTCAATCTTCATTTAAAAACTGCATTTTGTGTTCAATTATGTTATCTTTGACTAATAGTTAATGGTTTTTGATGAGCAGAAACATTTAAGTGTGACAAACATGCAAAAGAATAAGAAATCAGGATTCACACCACTGTATATTGATAATAGATTGTCACAGAGATTTGTAAAGGCCAAAAAGCATCTTTTTATTTAAGCAGATTGTGATGGTTATCATATGGTGTGCAAGACTCCTATCTGGAGTTTCTTCTTCATGGAGCTCTATATCATAAATGTATAATGGAGAGGTAATGGGACCAATTCAAATAGAATTAGAATATGCATGAATATGCGAGAAAAAATTTTTTTTTTAAGCAAATTATTAAATGACAGGCGACATTGTGGCGTACATAGTGGTTAGTAGTTGTCGATTCCTAATTCCAAATTGTGCCCTGTGATGTATTGGCACCCTGTCCAGAGTGTACCCCACCTCATGCCCTAAGTGTCCCTGGATACGCTTCAGGCCTTTGTGAGCTAAACAGTATTGAAGAAGAATGAATGCTTGACTGATGTCAGTAAATGAGAATATGTCACCTGTTTTCAATGCTATGGATTGATATGGGAGTGGAGAGATGCATCACAAAGCATACTGTATGTAATGTAGCAAAGGAGTAGTAATTTGAAAATAAGTGAGCTGTAAATAAAAAAAGTAAACAAAAATAAAACCATTGTCTTCTGCTGTTTTTGTTGCCGTACCAACTCTTTGTACTAACGCCTTCCAGACAGGGTTCTTGCTTCAAAGTTTTCTTAGATCCTGTCCTGTATGATCCACAGCATAGCATAAGGATGTGTTTTTGATGTAGACTACAAAGCTCTACAAAGAGTCAGGATGAAGGTATGCTGTAAATCTGTAATCTAAATATTGAAGCACGGAGTTAATAACCTGCCATTTTTAACCTTAAAGAAATTACAGCAGGACACTAAGAGTGGGCCTAAGGTGATCGAACCAGCATTTGAGGGACAGACAAAATACTTTTTGGATTTTGCACAAACCATAAAGGAAGACTTAATTTTTTTACAGTGTTACTGAAAAAAGCATCTGATCCACAACTTCTTTCATAATGGTTTAGTTATATGACTAGTGTCGGGCAAGCTCATCATATACAAGTTTTTCTTGTTTAGCTCATTTGGCATTGCGTGTCAATGTGTAATTTCTGATGTCACTGTGAATATCTTACTGCTTTAGGCGAAGGATAACACTAGAATTGATTAGGGTCTGTAATCGGGTTATGGTTATTGATTCTTGGGAATTGTCTGCCTGTAAGACAAGTGTGCAGGAACTGCGTTGTCAGCAGGGGGGCGGTAATCATCAGCCAACTTCTGGCGAAATGATGCACATAGTGCTGATTCTGAGAAATACACAGACTGAGAAATAGCCCAAACTGAGGTGGTACAGGTGTTACAGCTACGCTGGAGAATAGGGTGAAAAAGTGAAAATTAGGGACATGCGATGGTGAAATCGATACGTGCCAAAAAATAGATACAAAGCCCTCTGAGAAATGACATGACATTATGAATTTATCACATTAGTCAACACCATCAGTAAACAACAATAAAAAGCAGTAAGACTAGATTAAAGGGGTCCTATTATGCTTTTTCAAATATTATCTTTCATGCAGTGTGTCATGTAGTGTGAATGTGAACATAAACTATCTGCACTATCTGTGACGCTGACAGTGCACGATAAATGAAGTTTTTGTCTATTAAAAAAAGAGTCGGCTTACATTCGCCTAAACGAGTCGTTAGCAAATCTAATTTTTCTCTGTTAAGAATCCACGTCACTCCTTAAAATATTTGCATAATGTCTACCTGCGTTCTACAACACGAACAACTTGTCCGCCATCTTACAATTAACGTTACCACACTCTTCTTAATGTGACCGAGCATTCTTGCCGGGTTCGCTTAAACACTTTGTAATACAATAAAAAACGAGAGCACACGAAATCCTTTTTAACTATTTATTCTCCACCATTCACCAAACCTGAACTCTAACACTCGCGAAGTGCGCATGCCTATCTATTGCATGCCCCGAGGGGAAAAATGCCGAAGTGTAAGGGCACGGAGCATGCGCACTTCGCGCATCACACACTTGCGAAGTGCGCATGCCCCTTGCCCCAAGGGGAAAATGCATGAGTAGTAATGGTGGACCAGCGCTGGCGTTATTTGTTTGGACGAGAGAAGGAGAGATTGTTGTGGATCATTTTCTTTCAAAGATTTTTTAACCGGATTATCTTTGACTGGACATATTTCCCGGACTTTTCACCCTCCGTCATCGGCCTCCCGGATTTCATTAACCCTGGTGAGACCAAACCATACTCGGTATCCTCGGATAACACACATACAATAAACATGGACTTCTGACTTTTTTCACTCACTCACGTTCACATACACATACCGTTTATTATAAATAGTTTGTACCGTAAATATTGCTTATATCTTTGTTTGGTTGTGGTGCACCTTTTTCGTTTACTTTATTTAGTTTTGTATAATACAAGTTTGCTTTATCTACTTGTTTGTGTTTGTCCTTTTTGCCCACCGGCCTTTTAACGCAACACCGACACAAAGATAAAAGACCTCTCGATTTTTGTAGCCACAGTTAATATAAAATTAGCTGGTCGTTGCACGGTAAAACCGACGCCATCTTTTCTATGTATTGACGGGTCTCCAGAGCCGCCGTTCATGGTCATGGGTGTTTCGTTTTCCGACACACGCTGTAGCGGTTGACCAATCATAGATGACCGTGCCATCTGACCAATCACAGCAGTGAGGGCTCACGGAAAGGAGGGGTTTAGACAGACTGAATTTTCGAACTGCTTCACACGAGTCATTTACAAATCAATTGGAAATTGGGTAAAATTAAATCTATTTTCAGGGAAAACTAAAGTGTTTTTTGACCTTGCATACATGCAAACCTGTTTTAAGAGACTCATTAAGCAATATTAGCAACCTTTAAAATGGCATAATAGGGGCACTTTAAGTTCTGAGCAGCTCTAACAGTGAGACAGTGACCATTTGCTCACATGGTCATGACAGAAGGCTCACAGGGAGAAGACTCACACCTGAGAGACTGGCAAATCAGAGCATGTAGGAAACAAGTGGACAGTAAGAAAGTTGTCTAGAGCAGGGTTTTACAAATGTTTTGGAGGCAGGAAACACTGACTGACGGATGGACGGACGAACAGACAGACGTTTTACTGTGTATAGGGTCGTGGGGGCCTGGAGTCTATAGGCACACTCACTAAGGGCAATCTGTCTACATCACTGTCTGGTTTGGGAATTGTGCCATCTCGGACTGCAAGACCTTACAGCAGATAGTGAGGATAGCAGAGAAGATCCTCTATCGAAGACATCTACCACATGCTGCATCCGCAAAGCCACCAGCATTGTGTCTGATCATACATACCCCTCTTACTTACTCTTCACCATCCTGCCATCTGGAAAAAGGTACAGAAGCATTCGGGCCCTCACATCCAGACTGTGCAACAGCTTCTTTCCACAAGCCACCCGTCTCCTCAACAAAAAGGGACTGGACGGATAAACACACACACTCAGATAAACGCACAAACACGCTGATCAACAACCATCTAATTGTTTACATCAACCTGTAATCACTCTTTTGCACAATATTCATTTCATGTTATTTGCACAAAACCTTTTTTCTATCTTCGCTGCTACTTACAAGGAATGTTTACTGTTTACTGTTTCTCCTTCCACCGCCTCAACTCATTACCTCATTACCTCATCAGCACGATGTATTGAAATGTGTATTGTTGTTGCGTTGTCACATTGTCGCTCTTGTTTGAACATTTGAACGTGCACTTTATGTTGTCTCTTTTGTATAGAACTTAGTTTTCTGGTAACTTAAAAATGTCAATCTTTCTTGTTTTTGTTAATTAATGTTGTACGTAGCACCTTGGTCCTGAAGGAACGTTGTTTTGTTTCACTGTGTACTAAACTGTATATGGTTGAAATGACAATAAAAGCCTACTTGACCCTGAACTTGGGAACACCTTTTTACCTTAACCTGTGGAAGGAAGCTGGAGGTCCTGGAAAAAACCCACCCACCAAGCATGGGGGGGGACATGCAAACTCCATGCACACAGACCCAGAGGTGGGAATCG